>NC_140173.1:50292944-50346893 GCF_963971535.1 Notolepis coatsorum
GAGAGAGAGAGAGAGAGAGAGAGAGAGAGAGAGAGAGAGAAAGAGAGAGAGAGAGAGAGAGAGAGAGAGAGAGAGAGAGAGAAGAGAGAGAGAGAGAGGACTGACTGAGACTGGTGTTAGAGGTAAGAGATCTATCTTTAAAGGCCCGCCAAAGCTTATGGTTGGTAAATATTAAAGTTTCTGTCCTGGAGATGAAATCTGGTCTTGTAACCACACAGTTCACATCTTGGCTCTCGCTGGCAGCTGCTGTAGACACTCCACTTTGCAGAAGAATTACCCATATTCATCTTCCACACACACACAGTTTGCATAAACACACATAATACCAAGGACCGTGTCGTTACGCATCATAAAGTCTTGACAGAGGTTTTTATTTAATTTTGTTTGTACGCAGCGGTTTCTCTCTGTACTCATATTAAGGCCTCTAGTCTCCCTCGTAGGATTCCAATTTTCCACTGAAAAAACGTTGTTTTCTGGCATTAATGAAGGTATACGGGCCAGGGTGCAAAACACAATTACCAAGGGGGCGAAATGAAAAATACAGATTATTTCTCGGGCCAGACACTTAATTGGTCATTTTGTTTCTGCAGACCAGCTCAATATGTTATTGTAGATGGACTTAATTCTTAGGTGCCTCAATGAATACAAGGAAGGCTTGTAGTTTAAAGTTGGGTAAGGAGGCATCGTTTATGGATATTGGCTTATATTTATTTTATGTATAGGTCATGCCTGCAGCGATTGTGCAATACAAGTAATAAGAATAAGACATTTGTGCAATAATACAAGTAATAAGAATAAGACATAACAGGTATAATGTACATAAAGTTTACAAAAAGCATGGTACAAAGACATGCTAAGGTCCTGCGATAGAGCATACACTGTTAGCTACGGATGAGGCACTGGGTCTTATGTACACTACTATACAATGCTATACTATACAATCTACAGTTATACTATATATCCTTATGCTATCTTGCTATATCCATCTATTTACTATACAAGAACCACTCCCGTTCTTTTTTTTATTTTTTTAAGTGACCTTTTCATTGTGTAAAGTGACCGTTGAGTGTGAGCGTGTGCAGCATGTGTGTATGTGTGTGTTCATGCTAAAGTGACTGCTAGTGTGTGAGCGTATACAGTGTGTGTGTTGTGTGTATGCTCATGTGTGCTTGTGTGTGGAGAGTTCAGTGTTCAAGACTCTGATGGCCTGGGGGAAGAAGCAACTGGGAGCAATTAGGGGTCTTGCTCAAGGACACTTCGGCACGTTGCCCGGGAGGAGCAGGAATCAAACCGGAACCGTCCTCCCCCCTGATACTATTATTACTACTCTATTATTATTACTATTTTTCTATTATTGTCTTTTTCCTGCCTGTACCTCCCCTCCCACATGCTGCTATGACACTTGAATTTCCCCAAGGGGATTAATAAAGGAACACTTGACTTGTCCTGGACTATTGGAGAACGAAGTAGAATACACACAACATGCACACACAACATGCACACAACACACACACACATACAACATACAGACAATATACACACACAATACATACTGTACATACTACAGGACTACCTGTCCAAAACTAGAAACACAACACATCTTCAAACAATATCAGAAATGAAGAAAGGAAGAAAGAAAAATTTTAACCTTCATACTGTCTTTTACTATTATGCATTTTTGCTAACTAAGGAATCTACTTTGCCTACAGTATATTACTACCTACCATGCTAATATGTCTACACTACTATGCACTCAAGACTGTAGCACCCAAGTTCAACACTGTTTGACGAACAATCTTACTTTACCCGTAGTTGCCAGAGTTGCCTACTGACTCGTACAGAACCTGTAAGTCGCTTTCGCTGAAAGCGTTGGCTAAATGGTCTCTGGTCTCTAACTACACACCCTCAAGACCCCTACACTCTGCATCCTCTGGCCGCCTCAGACCTACTCCTATCCAAGCTCCGGGAGGGTCATCAAAGAGAAGCCGCCTATTCTCAGTCCTTGCCCCACAATGGTGGAATGAACTACCCACCCCAGTTAGGACAGCCAAATCCCGTCCAATATTTCGCCATCGACTAAAGACGCACTTCTTCAACCATTATCTGAAATAATAATAAAAAAAAATTATAATAATAAATAACCCTAACTAACCTTACTGTCATGCACTTGTCCTAATAAACGAACCTACACTGTAACACGCAACACTTTGATGAACATTGTTACTCAGCTGATAGAGTTGTGCCCTTCCTGGTGACTTGTCGTACAGAACTTGTAAGTCGCTTTGGATAAAAGCGTCGGGCCGTCAGCTAAATGTAAATGTAAATGACCAAATGTAAATGTAAATGACTCGTATCGCAGCCGCAGGCCAATTGAATTGCAGCTGGGAGAGGGCGAACGGGGGGCCCAAAATGAATTAATAACATAATTGGGGTCCGGATGAAAATGCCAGGCTGGCGGGGCCTCGAGTTTTATACGCGTGTGAGGTAGGCCAACCTTTTCTTTCTCACCCTGCAATTAGAATGTGGAAAACAATTACACGTGGTTCGGTCAGCGTGATTACCTCCCGTCACTCTGTCGTTTGATATCTGGCTCTCAGCGGTCGCCCTGGAGGATTCATGAAGGCGAGAGAGCCTCCTCCATTTAACAGGATTCTCCCGGTCATCATCCACTCCGCTTGTGTTTCTCAGTCATCATCATCACCCACTCTGATGTGTGATAAACACGGGGCTGGGAGGGGGGAGGGGAGGGGAGAGGAACTCTGCGCTTGACCTGCTCCTCCAAAGACTCTGTGATTATTGCACGCTTTTCCCCCCTGTTTAGCTCTCGGTAAACGGATTAACCAGACCCGTCCCAACGATGATGGCGCAGTGAAAGTATCAATTTGGGCTCCAAACAATGTAACGCCCTGAGGTGACTCGGTCTGGATATCAGATCACGACAAAGAATCGCAAATCTTCCCGTACCTGAATTTGAATGACATTTTTTTTTATTTGAATTTTATTCACACTCACACACACACACACACGATACGATACATGTCATCATCATAGGAACATCATCATCAAAATTGTGTGTGCGTGTGCCACGTCTCCCAAGAAGCTATTTAAAGCTTTTGGAGGGAGCCTGATCACAAACAATGGCCTCCAAATATGGACAATATACAACATGCATAAGCTTATGTGGTATATTCTAATCACAATATCTAAGGTCATTTGCAGTGCATACAGGTTGCTAACTAGAGGGAATAATCATACTACATAATCATATAGCCCATTCACAGTGGCTTCTTCACATCAAGACAGGTTTGCACATAAAAGAAGTCATGTTTATCAATGAAATAGAGTCTATAGTACTCTTACCACATGATTAAACCTGGTCTAAGATAGGCATTTTACTCTAGTTATCACAAACAGTGATTATTCCATATACAGTTTTACTCACGTAGCGGCAAAGTAGGAGTCTGTGGAGGGGTGGAGGCTCAGAATCAGACCCCCTGGGGATGTCTGGGTGCATCTGTTCTGGCCTCCTCTCTCTCAGCCATACATTCTTATTTATACTCTGATTTCCCCCAATAGTAGCACATATTCTAATAATACGTTGGTCCAATCCGCTTTCTTGAGTCTATATATGGAGTTTTCTCTGTTCCTTGGGTCCCAATTAGATGATCTTCTGGGGGAGGCGGTCCGCCCCCCCTGATTTCCTCGTCGGTGTCTTCTTCCAGTATCAACAGCGAGGAGGTATGCTGGTGGCCCCATCATTTGCTGATAAGGAGGGAGAAGCCCCTTTTCTCCCCTCTGGGATGAATCAGACATTTTAACATTCCCTTTATATTATTTGATTTCCCCATATACATGGTTTGTGTAATGAATCTATGGACTATCTAGCATTAACCCAGTACAGTCATTGCTTCTAGGTTAATACCAAATAGTCCACAAGAGCCAGCACCAACCCTTATTTACCAGACTGACACTTTGTATTACATGATTTATATACATAACCAGATTGACATTCTAAATGATATTCAAATCTTCTTTGCTCTAATACCTCAAATAGGTTACTATGATCTTGTTATTATTCCAATATTGTTTTTCATTCTAATCTAGTATAATGTAATTATATTTTCTGTGACCTCTAATCTCTGTTAGACCAGCTGCTCTCTCTGCTAGTAGGGTGAGTGACCGTTCCATCTGTGGGGTGTGACTTATATTTACATACAGTCTTGGTTCTCCCCTGATTACATCTGTTAGCGTGGGGGTTGGTTTGGAATGTCTGTCTCTTGTAACTCCAATAATATCACCTTTGGCTGAGGCCTGCTTTTACATTATGATTCTCTAATTATTCACACATATTAGTTATGAAATTCAATGTCAATGTTACCACACTTACACACCTACCTACTTACATACATACAGTACTACATACTAAATACAGACAATAATATTCCCTCCAGTGCCTCTAGTGCTTTCTGAAAGATGCAGTCTTCAGAAAAGTGAGACTTTTGATGGTTTGTAACGACGACACGTACGTGGAATAAACACATGGTGTCTACAAGTCTGCGAGGCTCTCACTTTTCCTGGCGGAGAACAATGGAGATGAGACGGGGTCTCGTGGCCCGATTGGAAAAACTTCCCTCGAGGATCTGAGGGACAGAGAGGGTTAGTAGGAGGGGAGGAGGCAGGCTGAGGGGTGAGAGGGTTGGTAGAAGGAGAGGAGGCAGGCTGAGGGGTGAGAGGGTTACTAGAAGGAGAGGAGGCAGGCTGAGGGGTGAGAGGGATGGTAGAAGGAGAGGAGGCAGGCTGAGGGGTGAAAGGGTTGGTAGAGGGAGAGGAGGCAGGCTGAGGGGTGAGAGGGTTGGTAGAAGGAGAGGAGGCAGGCTGAGGGATAACTGAGGGAGAGGAGGTCAGTGAGATATGGGGGGGGGGGCAGTTGGTGAAGGGCTTCGTAGGTATCCAGGATGTTGTAGTTGATCTGGTTGGAGACAGGAATCATGCAGTGGTCTTTTAAAACTGGGGTGATGTGGTGCCAGGATTAGGTGTGTTAGAAGTCTGGAAGATGCACTCTGAGAGAGAGAGAGAAAGAGAGAGAGAGAGAGAGAGAGAGAGAGAGAGAGAGAGAGAGCGAGAGAGAGAGAGTGAGAGAGAGAGAGGGGCAAACAATAGAATGCCAGAGAGACACAGATTCATATGTCAACAACTCATTGTAAACATACAATGTGTACCGTGTTCAAATTTAAACTAATTTCTCTTTCAAGCCTTCAACTCAACTGTAACCGAATTATGGTGTGAAAATAATGTGCTTTCCATTATGCTTGAGACCTTTTGTCAATGTGTTTGTTTTTTTCATATTAATGAAAATGGAATATTGTTGCCAGATAGCAATTATCTACCGTCTGTTTAATAAATAATTGCAAGTCTTCAAAACCAGCCTCTGTGGTAACTGGCACGATTGTAAAGTTGTCCCTGAAAAAGTAAACTCAAGAGCAAGAGCGGCCGCCAGGTAATCGCAAGGTTCCCGGTTCGATTCCAACTCCTCCCGGCAGCACGTCAAAGTATCCTCGAGCAAGAACACGCCAACTTTTTGGGAACCTACTTCCAGTGAATGACGCTAAGCTAAGCTAACTGTGTGGGTCTTCCTACTCCTACTGCATGCACAGAAGAAGAGGGGAAGACGCGACTCTCTTTGCGCCGCCCCTGTGCCTCAAATAGATCCACTATCATCTCTATCTTTAATCTTTCAAAATGTTCAGTTGCTATCGCTATCAGCTCTATCTTTAATTTTTCAAAATGTTCAGTTGCTATTGCATGCACTCATCTGTGTTTCACTACACACATGAGTGCATGCTTACCAACTGTCCGTCTGCAACACTACTTTCACCAACATCTAAGAAGGGAGATCCCTCCTTGAATGGCCCTTCAAAGGTTTCTCTCCTCCACACTGCCTGTGGTGCATTTTTTCCTATTGTTAGGTTTTAGTGAGTTTTTCCTTACCTTCGTGTGGGGTATGTCTGGGAGTGTTTGCATTCATTCATTTATTTTGCATTTATTTTAAATTTGTTGGACCATGGTGTTCTTGTTTTGTTCTTGACTTATTGTTATGTTTCTTCTTGACTTGTTTAAAGAAGACGTGTCCGGCCCATGGGGACATTAACGTGTGTTGTCGGGCCTTACAAATAAATGTTATTTGATTTGATTTGATTTGGTGTGGCAGGTCTTGAAGTTGTACACATTTTTTTTTGGCGCCCCCCCCTCTGGGTGGCGCCCTAGGCAACCGCCTATATCACCTGTAGGAAGCTCCACCCTCACACACCTTATTGTCTAATGCAGGGGTTCCCAAACTTTTTCAGCTCGAGACCCAAAAGAGAAATTTGGTGTTTCCCCGGGACCCAAACTTACAAAAATACATCATGGATTGCTCCTCCTCCAACTCTCTCCTCCTCCTCCTCCTCCTCTCTCCTCCTCCTCCTCCTCCTCCTCCTCCTCCTCCTCCTCCTCCACGGGGAGCAGCGTACTGGCTCATGTTAGGCAGGCCATGCATTATGCAGCAGCTTACGGCACTGCGCGGGATCTTCATGTCCTCGGCTACAGTCCACTTGTCGCTGCTCTGGTCGTAGCGCTCCACGTTGGAGATGGAGGTGAAGTCATAAGTGATGCCTCCGACCACGAAGAGCAGGTCGTCCAGCACCGCGATGCCAAAGTGGCAGCGGGGGGTGAGCATGTTGGGCAGGGCGCTCCAGGAGTCAGTCAAGGGGCTGTAGGCCTCCGCGCTACGCAGGACGAGTCCAGGGTCACAACACCCTCCCACCTGAGGACAGGACACATGAGAGGAATGTTTTAGTGTCTGATTAAGGCAGGCAGACACTGTATTAATCCATTTAGGGAAATGAGGGCATCACAGCAGCATTGCAAATGATACATATCTATAGAAATATCTAGTATAAAGCATTTGTCTCTGTGTGCACCTACCGCATAGACTTGTCCTCCGTACGCAGCGACTCCCACTCCGCCACGCCTGCTGCTCATGGGGGCGATCAGAGTCCACTGGTCGGTTTCTGGGCTGTAGCACTCAGCTGTGAGCTGGAACCAGCCACCACAGATGTAAACCTGTAATAAGAAAGAATATTCTAATTTAGTTTATATTCCATTTGATTTCATTCTACTTTAATTGTCTGTTAATGTTGATGCACCAAAGGACCCAGACACATCTTTTGTATGTGCAAGCTTACTTGGCAATAAAGACATTTATGTTTTCTGATCTAACGTTCCTTGGGTTCATCTACCACCCCGTGTCCCTCAGTTCCACCCACCTTGCCCTGGAGGGCTGCTGCCCCGGCGTCGCGCCTGTGCTCCAGCATGGGTGAGATCACTGTCCACTGGTTGGTTTCAGGCTCGTAGCGCTCGGCGGTGTTCAGTACCACGTGTCTGTCGTCCCCTCCCATGGCGTAGATACAGCTGTCCAACACGACCACGCTGAGCTCACTGCGGCGTGAGTGCATGGAAGCCGCCTGCAGCCAGCTGCGAGTGACGGGGTTGAACCTGCACACACTGCTGAGAGGCTCATAGCCGTGCCGGCCGCCGACGCAGTAGACCAGACCGTGGAGATAAGCGGTGCCGTGGCTCCACCGGGAACCCTTCCCTTCAACACTCACGTCCATCCATCCACCGGCTCGGATATCGTAAGCCTCCATGGACATGCTGCCGTCCCTCCGGCCTCCGATGGCCAATAGGACCTCCTGGGGCAGGCGTGGACGCATCAGGGGGTTTGGGAGCCTGTCGGAGCCAGATGGGTTCAGGACGCTGAGGATGAGGGGCCTGCAGTCGTGGCTGTCCCTCACCACAGGGTTGTTCTGGACGTTGCTCCTGAAGTAGTCAGGCCTCATCAAGCCCATGCGAACCTGGGAAGAGACAAGCAGACAGCGGGTACAACTTAGACATCGGTTGTAGACGGTTTCTGTTGCTAGGGAACAGTTTGGACCCAAATGTTTGAGAACCACTGTACTAGGGAACCTAGTGTTGTTTTAATGTAATGCACAGTAATAGAATTATTATTATCTTTTTTTTTATAAATGTTTTTATTTTATTTTATTTTCATACATAAAACAGAACATAACAGTACAATAATAATAATAATAATAATAATAATAATAATAATAATAATAATAATAACAATGACAACAGCGACGACAACAATAATAACAGTAACATGAATCATAATGACCTTGACAAGAGACAGACAAACAAGAAAAAGTAAAATAATAAAAATTTTATTAAAAATAAATGTGGCTCAGGCACTAGCAACCATGTCTGTGTATCCGTAATACAATTGGTTACCTTGGGCAGCAGCAAAGGGATGTGTGTTTTACGCTCCTCACGGGAGTGGTCGATCCAACGGAGGACGGCCTCGAACACCGTCTCCTCGCTCTTCACGTTCAGATCATCCCTCTCGATGATGTCCACCAGTTGCTGCGGGGACAGCTCCACAAGCTCCTGTGAGACGTGCAACATCTCCTCAAAGTGGCACACGGTGAAGAGATGGGCCTTGCGCCTCAGGTCAGGGCAGCAGTAGATGTCCGTGAACCTCCAGATGCCGACACAGTTTTCCAAAGACAGCTGGCCTTCTAGGAAGTCAGAGCACGCTCCTACTATGCCAGTGACGAGAAGCTGGTCTGCAGCCACCAGAAGCTCTTCCACGTTCTCTGCTGTCACCAGCACAAAGTGTGTGTAGGAGTACTCTATGATGAGCTGCATCATACCAGGGGACACCCCAGGGATAGTGTAGACTGCTTTCTCTGAGTCGCTCCAGCGAGTGAAGAGGGCTCTGTGGGATGCAGAGTATAGAGATATGTGATGAGTAAACAGTAAGCAACATTCTGTCCTGTGTAGTAATATATTTTCACTGTAGAAGTATAGGGTCTTAGCACAGTAGAAGTACAGTATAGTATATTTTTACAGTAGAAGTACAGTATAGTATCTGTTTACAGTAGAAGTACAGTATAATATATGTTTACAGTAGAAGTACAGTATATTATCTGTTTACAGTAGAAGTATAGTATCGTTTACAGTAGAAGTACAGTATAGTATAGTTTTACAGTAGAAGTACAGTATAGTATCTGTTTACAGTAAAAGTCCAGTATGGTATCTGTTTACTAACCAAGCTAACCTGAACCAAGCTAACCTGAACCAAGCTAAGCTGAACCAAGCTAACCTGAACCAAGCTAACCTGAACCAAGCTAAACTTACCTGAAATAGTCACTGCAGTCACACAGGAGGGCCTTGTGGGCATTCAACTCAGTGCTGTTGACTTTAATAACCACATCACAGAACCTTCCCTCCAGACGCAGCTCATTAAGGATTGTACAGGACATTGTTTCCTTTTCCATGTAGTGATTTTAAAATTGTATCTACAGAATATATTCAAGCTTACAGACAAGTAGCCGGAAACAACAAGTGAGATCTTCACTTGTCTTCTGAGATCTGAAAACTTCTTACTGCCCTCCGCACTGTACACAAATGTTCTACTGTACACAAATGTTCTAGAATGTTCTATTATGACATCATACCATGACATCACAAATGTTCTAGACTGTTCTATTATGACATCATACTGTGACATCACAAATGTTCTAGAATGTTATATTATGACATCATACTGTGACATCCCAAATGTTCTAGAATGTTTGATTATGACATCATACTGTGACATCCAGTGATGGGAATAACAGCGTTATAAATAACGGCGTTACTAACGGCATTCATTTTTTCAGTAACGAGTAATCTAACGGATTACTCTTCCAATCTTAATAACGCTGTTACCGTTACTGCCAAAAAATACGGCGCGTTACTATGATTGAAGCTGTTTTATTTCATCAGATAGATCTCTGCGCCGAGAAGCAATACTTTTTTTCCTTGGTTAGTGGGCAGTGCGCTGAAATTGAGTCAAATGTCATGGTAAGCCAATCAGAAGTAGAGGTGGGCGGGTGTTCGAAAGAATCCAGAGTCTGACACACAGCGACAACACAAGCGACTCAGTCAATGACAGACCACGGTTCCATGTACGTTTTGATAGTTTGTTTGGCAAGCCCAAATAATCCAAAACTAATCCAACGAACAACACAAGCGAGCAGTCAACGACAGACGGGCGGGTCCATGAGCGTTTTTTTGTTCACTCTTGTGTTAGTTGTGTTGCAGCGCAGGGCACTATACAGTAGTGGAGGATACAGCCTTATCAACAGTGCTGCACTTCCTGGTTTAATAGCACAGTCTTCAGGTGCTCAGATATATGTCATGCATGTCTTAAATGTCATGATTAGATTAGTTTAGATGATTAGATTAGATTCTTATATCTGTATGTTGTGTATGTCATAAATGTCATGAATTGAAAATGGGGGACCCTGATGTAAACAAGACGAAAGTATCTCTGGTCTGCATCCCCTTAACAATTGTGTGTATTGAGCTGTACTGTACTGTACCCATTCTGCAATCTGTTAATTAAAATGTTCAATCAATCAGTATATATTTGTTATTTATTTTTGGTATAGTGCTTAACAAGCATAATTGAATGTTGCCCAGTTGTGGCCTGTTGAGGGGCAATACATATCAAAAGTTCCAAAACATCTATTGTGTTTGTATTTGTATTATCCACTATATAAACATAGTAATTATAATATCTACATACATGGCATTTGATTGGAGGCTAGTCTCACTTTGTCCCACAGCAACATTAAAATAGTTTAGATTTGTGTATGTTGTTTATGTAACACTTAAAAAACTTACTTGAAAGTAACACAATAGTTACTTTCTGAAGTAACTAGTTACTTTTATCATTTGTAACTGAGTAAGTAATTTAGTTACTTTTTGGAAGAAGTAACTAGTAACTGTAACTAGTTACTTTTTAAAAGTAACTTGCCCAACACTGGTGACATCACAACGGAACATGTTTGAGTTCCATTTGAATAATTTAAATAATATGTTGACATTAAAAAAGAACAAATAAAGTGATAAGAAAACTACATAAAACAATGATACAAATTATAATAAAATATTTAAGTAAAATTTATAGAAATAAAGAAAAATAAGACAATGAAATAAAGATAATAATTCATTTAAAAAGGTACGTTTTGAGCAGTGCCAACCGAGTCTGCTGTCCTAACACACTTGGGGTCTGTAGGGTAAGCACTTATTCCCTCCACCCTGAACATTTATGGGCCTTTTAAGTCAGTGATAAAAGTGTCTTTCAAGGATAAGTGAGCTCCTGCACTGATTATTATAGTTCAATATTCAATATTTGATCACCAAAACCCCCCAAAAAGCATAAAAAGCCCCCCCCCCCGCCCAAAAAGGGCCCCCAAAAATAGCACAGGCCCAGTGCCCTTTTCAGCCTTTGAGCACCTGCCCCTCTAAAGTCCTGTGCACGTCCCTGCACAGGTACACACTACACACTACAGGTACACACTACAGGTACACACTACAGGTACATACTACAGATACACACTACAGGTACACACTACAGATACACACTACAGATACACACTACAGGTACACACTACAGGTTTTATGTTTATGTTTATTAAAGGATCCCCATTAGAGACTCATCAAAGAGCCTCTAGTCTTCCTGGGGTCCTAGACAAAACAAATACAATACAAATGTACAACAACGAATACGAATACAAATTAAAACAAAACACAAATTAAAAATGTATACAAATATACAGATTCACATTATAAAATAAAATCTAACATTCCAGTCAAACAAAAAAAAAGATAAAATACACAGATAACAGTTACATACTTGACAAAACACAAATAAAAAATTAATACAAATATACAAATTCACGTTATAAAATCTAACATTCCTGTCAAACAAAAAAAAAATATATATATAATACACAGATAACATGTTAAACGGAGTGCGTTGCAGTGGCGATTGAATGGAACTCAATTGACTCATTGATCATCTTTAGCCTCGTAGCCATATTTATTTCTCAGGCGGGGCGAGATGCGGTCGTAGTGGCGCTATATATATCAACAACAATCATTGACAAATAATAGACCGGAACAGGAATGGAAAGGAAACGTCAGTGACGTCACGTACTGGATTTACTACATCGCCCTCTGTAGAACACAAATGAGTAAGGGCGTACATAATAATAATAATAATAATAATAATAATAATAATAATAATAATAATAATAATAATAATAATAATAATAATAATAATAATAATAATAATAATAATAATAATAATAATAATAATAATAATAATAATAATAATAATAATAATAATAATAATAATAATAATAATAATAATAATAATAATAATAATAATACATTTAACACCCCCACTCTAACATAGCTTATTGTGGTACAAAACAAAAAAATATATATATATACTCTCCCTCTTTGGCCTTCAATACAAAATAAACAACAAACAAAAAAAACATATTGGCACATCCATGCTTTTCTTTCACTCTAACTAAGTGCCAAACAAATACTGAGCAAACTTCTTCAGTTGTAGCTTAGTGGCTGGTTTTGTCATCACATCAGCAATCATGTTGTCAGTAGGACAATATTCCAAACATATCCTCCCACCAGTGGAGGCTGCTGACCAAATTTTTAGGTGAAGCACAAATTATTATATTATATTATATATTAAATTATATTTTTAAAACATCCCCCACTGTGTGTCAGTGGTCAGTGGACACAGATGAAAACATATTAACATTAGGTGACAGCGCACCTGACCAGATGAAATCATATTAGGTGACAGCGCACCTGACCAGATGAAATCATATTAGGTGACAGCCCACCTGACCAGATCAAAACATATTAGGTGACAGCGCACCTGACCAGATCAAAACATATTAGGTGACAGCGCACCTGACCAGATCAAAACATATTAGGTGACAGCGCACCTGATCAGATAAAAACATTTTAGGTGACAGCGCACCTGACCAGATCAAAACATATTAGGTGAAGGTGACAAGGAAGCCACAGACTCATACCCCCCCGACACTCAACTAACCGCCTCGGACAGTCCTTCATACCAGTGGCCATCAGGCTCCACAACAGTGGGCAGCAACTGCTGCCAGACATCGACCTAGAACTAATAGGAACCCAAGTAGGACAATAACACTACCTTATGCATACTGCACCTTATGTGGATACTGTGATACTGTGAATAATGAATAATGTATATTTCAGTTAGTTAGATAGTAAATTATAACACTACCTTATGCATACTGCACCTTATGTGACACTGTGAAAATATATTTCAGTTAGTTAGATAGTAAATTATATTGACCTATTTGTTTACACTGCTTGTGTTGTTTTCACTACCTGTACCCCCCCCCCCCCTTCCCCCATGCTGCTATGATGCCTGAATTTCCCCAAGGGGATCAATAAAGGAATATCTTATCTTATCTTAAAAGGAAAGATGGGTTCCATCCTATAGAGGCAAATCATTCCTGTGACAAAATGGGATCCAATGTAATAAAACTAAGTCAACCAAAGAACTAAACATGATTTGTGGAACTCCCTCTGGTGTTGTGGTCGTGGTATTCACTGACCTTTGGGAAGTATTTCGACATGCACATGGGTATCTTAGTGGTGTAGTGTATCTTGTAGACCAGGCCCATTGCAAGTTGCTGTACTCTGTCATCTACTCTAAGCCATCCTAGGTTGTCAAAGTGGGCAGGGGTGAGGTGGGTTTTAGGAGTAAGGTCAAGCAGTAGTCTGACCAGTTTGTTTTGTGATGTTTGTAATCTTGTTTTTAGTGCCTTTGAGGTGCTTTGGTACCATGAGGTGCAAGCATAGTCGTAGTACCCTTGAATGAGTGCTCCTGTTAGAGTCTTCAAGGTATTCTTGTTTACCAGAGAGGAGATCCGGTACAGGAATCCAACCCAGATAAAAAAAAAAAAAAAAAAAAAAAAAGAAAAGAAAAAAAATTACAACAAAAAAAATAGTCATAACTTAGAAATTAGATTGCATAGGTCTATGAATCGATATCGCGATTCTGTTTTGATTAATTGCCCAGCCCTACAGTGTGTACAGTAAGTTAGCTTGGTGATTATCATTGTGATGTAGGCTAAGCTGGCTAGCTACTGTTAGCATACAAGCTTTTACAAACACTAGCCTACTTACTTTTTCATCCACAACGTTTTTTTCTGATCCAGATGCATAAGTCCACTTCTTCATGTTGCTCAGTTGCTGGTTTATACTTCGGTCCTAATGTTGGCGCAACGTTTAATTTAGCCTGACTTGACTTGTTATAGCTGTACAGCTTACTTCTACTAAACAACAACTAAACTACTACAGTACCTTGCTCTTTCAAACAGTCAAAATGGGTCCATCTGCAGGGTCGGAGGCTAGGTTTAGCTCTGGCCAATCTCAAGTTTCTCAAGTTTCTTTATTAGTTGTCATACAGAAGTACAGAATATGCAGCAATCTCTGATTGGATTTGCAAGGCTGCCAATCATATTCAACCTCCATGTATTGAATGGCAAGGGCTGTCAATCATTCAAACCTCCATTCAATGGCAAGAGTTTAACTGCACAGACCGTGCTTAGACGAAGTTAATAGCCTATTTCGATTGGCTGTTATTTATTATTTATATAACATTGGGTCACACCTGTGAAGTTTTCTTCACGAATAATTACTGCAGTCATTACTGCAGTGCAGGCCTGCTCAGAGCTGGCAATTTTGGCAATTTTTTAAAAAGAAAAAATGCACTGGCATTTTTTTACAAAACTTTTCTAATAAAAAAATATAAAATAATAATAATTAAAAAAAAATTTTTTTTATATATATATAAATAAAACAAATGTATATATATATATATGTAAATTAATAATAATTATGAATTATGAGTGAATTTGTGTTTCACGTGTTGTCATAGAGAAACCTCCACTGCCTCCCACTATTCACAGTTTCTCTTATGAAGTAATATTTTATATCAATATGTTTACATCTTTGCCTGTTTACAGGATTCCTGGCTAGTGCAATAGCTTCTTGGTTATCATCATAAACCTTGGTTTGTGCATACTGACATCCATCAATACCCTTGAGTAGCTGTTGCAAATACATACACTCCTGTATGGCTGATGCTAAGGCCATGTATTCTGCCTCGCAGGTAGAAAGTGCAACTGTTGGTTGTCTTCTACTCTTCCATGAAATGAGAGAGCTTCTTTCACTTAGACTGGCACAGTACCCTGTGGTACTACGTCTGTCTACAACGTCTGATGCTCAGTCAGCATCACTGTGGACTATTAGGCCTAGTTCACCTCATTCTTTTTAAAACATAAGCCACGGTCTGTTGTACCCTTAAGATACCTGAACACATGTTTTACAGTGTTCCAATGCTCTTCACTTGGTTCAGAAAGATGCTGGGAAAGTTTACTGACTACAAAACTTAAATCTGGTCTAGTGCATGTAGCCAAATAGATCAAACTTCCCACTGCCTCTCTATACATCCTCGGGTCTCCAAATGTTTCTGCATTTTCTGTGTATTCAAGTTTTGATTCACATGGGGTCTCTCTGGACCTACACTCTTGCATTCCAAATCTGGAGAGGATTTTGTTCACATACCTCTGTTGTGACATTGTGACTTGACCCTCTGACTGGTTAAAATCTATATCTAGAAAATGTAAAAATGTTCCCAGATCCTTCATTTTAAACCACTCAGCAAGCATCATTTTGACACCTTTCACAACCTCCTCATTGTTACCAGCAATGATTAAATCATCAACAAATACAATTAGAATCACCTTTTCATTTTGTTTTTCCCTTGTGTATTGGCAGTTATCAGCAGGATTTTGTTCAAAACCATTCTCAGTGAGATATGCATGTAACAGAGCATTCCAGTTTCTGCCTGACTGCTTTAGACTGTATAGGGATTTCTGTAATTTGCATACTAGCTTTTCTCCTGTTTCTGACTTTATCTCATAACCTTCAGGTTGTTCCACATAGACCTCACGATCAATTGGTGCATGCAGGTATGCAGTTTTGACATCGAATTGATGTAAAAATAAATCTTCCTGCACTGCCTTTTGCATGACCACTCTAACCGTTGTCATGTCAACTGTAGGTGAGAATGTTTCCTCGTAGTCAATACCTTGCTTTTGGCTGTAACCTTTTGCCACAAATCTTGCTTTACATTTGTCTGATCCATCAGTATCACTCTTGAGAGCATAGACCCACCTCGCCCCCACTGCCTTTTTGCCTAGTGGCAACTGGGTGATCTTGAATGTGTCATTCTCTTTCAGTGACTGTATTTCATCATTCATTGCGTCTACCCACAGATGTGACTTGGTTGAGCTTATGGCATCCTGGTAATTTTGTGGTATGTCACAAACTGCTCTATAACAAGAGTCTACACATGTTACCAGTCTGTCTGCTGTATCCTCAGTCACATAATCCTGAAGGTACACTGGCTTTCTCCTAACTCTAGGTGGGTACCTTCTACCCTGACACTCAGTGCTAGGCTGTTCACATTTAACCTCAGAAACATCACTTTGAACACTTTGACCTGATGCATTTTCCATTTTTTCATCATCATTTCCCTCATTTTCAAGGATCCTGGGGTGTAACTGTGGATCTCTGTGCTGATATTCAATGTGTGATCCATGTGTCTGTGTTTCTTTTTCTTTGGCTGTCTCATTTGTGAATTTCACTAACCTGTGTTTTCTGACCTTCTCTGTGTCTGGATAGTACACAAGATAAGCTGGGCTGTTTTTGTCATAGCCAATCAAAAGACCCTGCTCACATTTGGGATCTAACTTCCCTTTCTCTTGTGTGTAGGCAAAACATACAGATCCGAATTTCTGAAGTTTGGACATGTTTGGTTTCTTGCCTGTGAGCATCTCATATGGTGTCTTCTTTGTGCGTCTACCGTAGCACATGTTTCTCACATAGGCTGCCGTCTGTACAGCATAACTCCACAGCTTGTCTGGCAACTTACTGTCTAACAGCATACACCTGCCCATTTCATAGAGGGTTCGCCAACCTCTCTCTGCTGTGCCATTTTGGTGAGGTGAATAGGGCGCAGATGTCTCATGCTTAATCCTATTTTTGGTTAACAGTGCTTTGAATTCCTTGCTTGTAAATTCACCTCCATTATCAGATCGTAAACATTTAACTTTTCCATAAGGGGCTGAGTCTGCCAAGTACCTCTCTGTGGCGTGTACTGCATCACTTTTGGATTTGAGAAAATACACAGTCATAGCACCTGAGTAGTCGTCTGTAAAAGACTGTGCATACTTATGACCTTCTAAGCTTGGGGTTCTCATGGGACCGGCTAAATCAGTGTGGACCATCTGTAAAGGTTCTGTAGCCTTTCTGTCCAGCTCCCTATTCCTTGTCTGGGTGAATTTACCTTTTGTACATATTTCACACAGCTGTGCTGGCCTGACTGCACTGCCTCTTATCTCCATACCTTTTACCACACCCAGTAACTTTTGTACATCCTCATAATTGCAATGACCCAATATTTCATGCCAAGTTTGCATGTCATGACATATATTGCATGTATCAAATTTTTTCTGAACAGTTGGCAAATAAAACAGATTACCACTTTCATGGAGGTCAAACCTGTTGCCCTTCTTGGCGATCATGTGGCTGTCCCCCTTTTTGAAAGTCACTGTTGCTCCTGCATTGGTTGCTCTTGCCACTGAGAAGATGTCGTGTGGATACGTCGGCATATACAGTGCATCCTGTAGCTGTGCTCTTTGTTGCCGTCCCTCGTTGTCTAGTAGGTAGATCAGCGCCGTTCCTCTGCGTTGTGCCAACCCGCTGCACTTGGTCCCATCTGCCAGCTCCATTGAGTGGGTGTCAGGCTGGAATGTGTTGTCAAAGCTCTTGAACTTCGCAATATCATTCACGATGTGGGATGTCGCTCCGGCGTCCACCATGATCCCCTTTTTCTTCACGTTGGCTGACGGCCTCTCGTTGTTTGCATGCTTGCCCATGAAGCATTGATCGTCGTCGTCGGTGTCCACCTCTGCGACCTTTCTTGCTCCTTCTTTTCCCTTTTTCCTGCACAGGGACTCTGTGTGTGTGTTGCTCTTGCAGTGACTGCACCACACTTTTCGGGTGCACCTGTTTCGGGTGTGTCCTCTTTCTCCACACCTGTAACATGTCAGAGTGGCTTCCCCATCCTTCCTATATGTCTTGGTGCCTTGTTTGCTTTGCCTTGTGCTAGTCTTCATCACACTGTCCGTATATGCAGTGCCAGTTGTCCTCATTTTCTCAGACTCTTCATAGACTCTTAGTCTTCTCTTGAAGTCTTTGAATGTAACATTGTCCTCATTCTGTGTTACATGGACAGCTAGTGGCCTAAATGAGTCTGGTAATCCATTCAGAATAGTGGCTACAAGCAGCCCATCACTCATGTTCTCTCCTGCATCACGAAGAGCTGAAATTATATTCTCAGCCCTTATCATGTAATCAGTCACAGTCTCATTGTCTTCCATTTGTATGGTGGTCAATGATGTGTACAGGTTTAGAATCCTGGGCTTGCTTTTTCCCAAATAATTCTCCCTCAATAATTGCAGGGCTTTCCTCCCATCATCGGCCGCATCATGTCTTATCAATGAAAGGCTCTTATCGTCTAGCGCATTCACTAATTGGGCGTAACAGTCTGCATTCCTCGCTGAGTCTGCAGCTAATGCAGCTTCACCAATGGGTGCTCGCAAAATCGTGTCTTTTAGCTTCAGAATGTGTAAACGGCTAAGGAATCTCGTCTCCCACAGATCATATCTATGTTCTTTTCCATCTAATATAATCTGCTGGTGTAGTGTTCCTGCTACAGCCATTTTCACGTTTCTTCAGAGTTTACTATATCCAAACGTTCGGTTGCGGCTTGTAGAAACTCTGTGACGTGTCTTCACTGTTCACGGAAATCTCCCGGTACCGTCTTCATTCCCGGTTTAGTTAGTATATTATTCTATTCACCTTGTCGCTCTAGACTGGCATTCCTGGGCCCATAACCTGTTAAACGGAGTGCGTTGCGGTGGCGATTGAATGGAACTCAATTGACTCATTGATCATCTTTAGCCTCGTAGGCATATTTATTTCTCAGGCGGGGCGAGATGCGGTCGTAGTGGCGCTATATATATCAACAACAATCATTGATAAATAATAGACCGGAACAGGAATGGAAAGGAAACGTCAGTGACGTCACGTACTGGATTTACTACATCGCCCTCTGTAGAACACAAATGAGTAAGGGCGTACATAATAATAATACATTTAACATAACAGTTACATACTTGACATGTTTGCAAGATATCTCTTAATATTTGTTTTGAAAGTAATTTTATTATGTATTGTGGATGAGATGTTTTTCGGCAGAGCATTCCAGAGTGCTATTGACCTACAGTATATATGACAGTGAGTTTGAGAAAATTTGATTTTGGTGCTGATTTTGTTCTGATGTTGCCAGAAGCGGCCCCTCTAGTGTTGTAACCATGCTCAGAAGTCATTTCTAACTGCTGAGCCAAGCTAGATGGCTTACCAGTGCTAATAATGTTCCACAGCAGCATTAGAAGACTCATCGATACTTTATCTTCAACCATCAGCCATGCCAGATGTTCATGCATAAAACCAATACTTGTCCTGTATGAACAGCCTAGTACCAGGCGAGCCGCTTTATTCTGAGCAACCTGCAACTTTTTTAAATTCGATTTTGTAGCTGACGACCAGATAACAGGGCAGTATTCTAAATGAGACAAAACCAAAGAATGAATAACAGATTTCATTATGGAGGGAGTGATAAAAGCAGAACATTTCCTAGTCATAAAAATTCCTCTACCAGGCAGTACCTGTCTCTTGAGGGGGTGGACTACAATGAGATTCCAAACAGGGGTTTAGGTGTATACACTGTTAGAAACCTGCCTTGTCCAACCAAGCTAGTTACATATATAGGGCCACGTGTCGAGCAATTATTTATTTATTCATTATTTTTTCTTTCTTCCCTTTTTCTTTTCTTTTTTGGTTCTTGCCATGTGTAATTAAGAATTACAGTTCTCACGGTGTGCTCGTTTAGAGCACAGGGTGCACAAGGTTAGCTGTAATGCTAGGCACAGTCAGTGTTACTATGGCTGTGAGTAGTCACGCCCCACGGGACGTGAGAGGGCGTTTTATGTTTGTTTGTTTTTCATTGCTAATATTAACAGTGAATATCTTTGTCTATTTTTGTTTATTGTTTTTTGTTTCTATTCTTATGACTTTTTTTCATCTTTAATTATAAGCACCCTGGACCACCACTCTGCCATCTCAAATGTCATGAATATTTTTTCACTTTCTTATGCCAGTGTTTAATCCTAATAGGGGGTCAGGGGGCAATACTAACATAATTAGTTGGAATGTGAAGGGTGTAAATAACCCCTTGAAACGTACTAGGATCCTTACTCACTTACAGCAGCTTGGGGTTGGCATCGCTTTTCTGCAAGAAACTCACCTTCGGCAAGTAGATCACCGTCGAATACACAGAGCTTGGGTAGGTCAAGTGTTCCACTCTGGTTTTCAGAGCAAAGCCAGAGGAACAGCCATTCTGATCAACAAAAACACACCATTTACTCCATCTGATGTGATCTCTGACCCTAATGGCAGATTCATTATAGTTTCAGGAACTCTCTATTCCACAAAGGTAGTCCTAGTCAACGTATATGCTCCCAATTTTGGTGACACGCATTTCATCAATAAACTTATCTCTTCACTCCCCGACCTGAACTCTAACCAACTGATTATGGGAGGTGACTTTAATTGTGCTCTTAACCCAGCCTTAGATCGATCATCATCTAATCCAGCTTCACAATCTCAGACTGCTAGAGCCATAGTGTCCTTCCTGAAGCAATGCGGTATTTCAGATGTCTGGCGCTTCCTTCATCCCACCGCCAAACAGTACTCTTTCTTTTCACCAGTTCATCATACATATTCTCGAATTGATTATTTGTTTATTGACAACACATTTCTATCTCAAGTGCGTTCCTGCTCTTACGATAGCATTGTTATTTCAGACCATGCAGCAATAATCTTAGAGCTAGCCTTCCCGGACAAATGTCCATCATTCAGGCCGTGGAGACTTAATCCACTATTGCTATCTGAGGACTCATTTTCATCGTTCCTGTCCACTAAGATCACATTTTTTATTGAGGTAAATTCTACCCCTGGCATGTCTATGTCCATCATTTGGGAAGCTCTTAAAGCTTTTCTCCGTGGAGAAATTATTTCTAATTGTGCTCGACGTAATAAACTGCGCAACAGCAGACGCACTGAACTTTCAGACCAAATTATTAAATTGGATTATTCATACGCAGTCTCTCAGACACCTTCGCTTTATAATGAAAGAGTGACCCTACAGACGGAATTTAACCTCCTTTCCACCAGTCATGCTGAGCAGCTTCTACTCAAATCACGCCAGTCCTTTTTTGAATTTGGTGATAAACCTAGTAAAGTGCTGGCACTACAGCTAAAACACAGCACCGCTCAGAATTTGATCACGCAAATTAACTCTGCCACTGGAGAGATCTATACGGACCCATTGGAAATAAATGGTCAATTCAAAACATTTTATTCTTCACTATATACCTCTGATTCTCCTAAAGACCCCTCTCTCATGAATAGTTTCTTCGCAAATTTGGATATACCAGTCATAGACAATGATTCAATGACTCTTTTGGAAGAGCCCATTAGCGCTGATGAAATTCAACAGGCTTTAACTATGATGCAGAGTGGGAAAAGCCCAGGCCCAGACGGGTTCCCAGTGGAATTCTTAAAAAAATATTCCACCCAGTTATGTCCCATTATGGCTTCAATGTTTGAGGAATCATTTCAATCCTGCTCGCTTCCTCCGACTCTCTATCAAGCCTCAATATCCCTGCTTTTAAAAAAAAGATAAGGACCCGAAAGACTGTGGCTCATATCGTCCTATTTCTCTCCTTAACAATGAAGCAAAGATCTTGGCAAAGGTACTCGCTCGACGACTGGAATCCGTTATACCAAGTATTATCCATCCAGACCAGTCTGGCTTTGTGAAGGATAGAATGGCTTTTTTCAACCTGCGGCGCCTTATGAATATAATTTACTCATCCATCGAGTCTCCCATTGCAGAGGTCGTTGTTGCGCTAGACGCAGAGAAGGCCTTTGACCGGGTTGAATGGGACTATTTATTCTATACTCTGCAGAAATTCGGTTTCGGCGAGAAATTTGTGTCCTGGGTCAAACTTTTATACTCCTCTCCAGTGGCATCAGTTCGAACAAATGATGTGACTTCGGAATATTTCCCCCTACAACGCGGTACAAGACAGGGTTGCCCTCTCTCTCCGCTACTATTTGCACTAGCGATCGAGCCACTAGCTATTTCCTTTCGCAAGGACCGCCATGTCCAAGGCATCATTAGAAATGGACAGGAACAAAGAATCTCGCTATATGCGGATGATGTCCTGTTGTATATCACGGATCCAGCGGCCACACTTCCACGTGTCCTTCACATACTACACAAGTTTGGTGTTTTTTCTGGCTATAAATTAAACTTAAACAAGAGTGAACTCTTCCCCATAAACTCCTTAGCTAGAAATATCCCCCCCTCTAGGTTCCCCTTCAAGCTTTCCCCAAGCAGCTTCCGTTACCTTGGCATAACGATAACACATAAACATTCGAATCTCATAGCGTCCAACCCCTCTACTGGAGCGCACCAAGCAGGATTTTATCAGATGGTCATCACTTCCTTTATCACTTGTTGGCAGAGTGAACACTGTGAAAATGAACACATTACCGAAATGTCTGTACTTATTTCAAAATATTCCAACCTTTATTCCAAAGTCATTTTTCAAAGCCCTCGACAAGGCAATATCAGATTTTATTTGGAACAAACGCCCAGTCCGAATAAATAAAATGGCCCTCCAGAAGCCTAAATCACAGGGAGGCTTCGCACTACCCAATTTCTTGGTCTACTATTGGGCTGCAAATATTCACAGCATTCTCTACTGGAGTCACTCCCACTACGGACTCTGTCAGTGGGTACCGGCATGGGTGGACATGGAAAGGGCATCTTGTTCTAGAACATCTTTGCAATCCTTAGTCTGCTCTTCGCTCCCAGTCACAACCGCCCAGTATACCAACAACCTCTTAGTACAACACTCCCTCCGGATCTGGTCCCAGTTTAGAAAACACTTTGGTCTCCACGCCATGTCACAGTTGTCACCTGTCCACAAAAACGTCCTTTTCCCTCCCTCTATGGTGGATGAAACCTTCAGCAACTGGTTTAGGAAGGGCATTCTGAACATTTATGATTTGTACCAAGACAGTTCTTTTATGTCTTTCACACAACTGTCCCTAAAGTTTAACTTACCAAAAACATAGTTCCCCCACACACCCCCAAAAACGTTGATCGATCGCATCTTGGAGGTGAAGGTTGTAATCAAAGGCTCAATATCTAAACTATATAACATCATATCCCTATCCCTACCCTCCTCAGTATTGGCTATAAGACAAAACTGGGAGTCCGATCTAAATCATCAATTTACAGACAAAGAATGGGAAAACGCTCTTGCCCGAATACACTCTTCTTCAATATGTGCCCGCCATTCACTGATACAGTTCAAGCTCCTCCACCGTCTATATTGGTCAAAGACTAGACTGGCGAAGATAAATCCTGGCATGGATCCCACATGCGACCGGTGTCACCAAGCCCCTGGCTCACTTATTCATATGTTCTGGCATTGTCCAGTACTGGCCCCTTTCTGGACTTCCATTTTTAAATCTTATTCAGACATATTTTTTATGAATATTGACCCATGCCCTCTTATTGCACTATTTGGCTTGACACCGGAAAACGCTGCAATATCTATTGGGCAATCCAATGCCATGGCCTTTGCCTCATTCATTGCCAGACGCCTCATCCTATTCAACTGGAAGGCAGCCACTCCCCCTTCACACTTACACTGGATGAGGGATGTCATGTCTCTTATACATATAGAGAAAATCAGATTTACTACACAAGGCCACACGGATATCTTCCACATAACATGGCAGCCCTTCCTATCTCATTTCAAAACCCATATGACTCCATCCAAACTTGGGACCCCATGACCCCCCTCCACCCCCTATCTATCTTCATGACACTGCTAGCCCACACATGGCTGGGGAGATGGCATTGTGGTGGTCTGCTAAGGGTGTTAAATTTACTTTCCATTTTATTTGTTTTACCATCTGGAAATTACGCTACTAAAATGGAGAGTAACACTTATATTATATATTATTATTACGGTATGTATATATAAAAATATCTTTGTTTTATCTTTGTTTTATTTTAATTTTACTTCATTTTTCTTTTGCGTAGCTTTGTCTGCCACATCTGTACTTTTGTTTAATTATTTAAATGTCTATTTTTTTATTTTTATTTTATCTCTTTTTTTATTATTTTTTCATGTATGTTTGTCGTCGCCCTCACTGGGTGGGATGGGTGGGCTTAGGGGATAGGAATGGGGAAGGAAATGGAAGTTGTATAATTTTGATAAATGAAATGTATAAACATGTACTAATTCTTCCAATAAAAAAAGATAAATCTAAAAAAAAAAAAAAAAATCCTCTACCCATTTTAATGACAATATTATTTATATGTTTAGACCAAGATAAGGAGCTATCAATAGTAACTCTGAGAAGTTTTATTGTGTTCACTTGTTCAATTTGTGTGGTGCCAATTGACAGTTGTAATTGAGGATGCATGCCCAACATGTGTCTAGATCCAAGCACAATGGCCTTTGTCTTAGAGATATTTAACACCAACTTGTTGCACTCAATCCATTCATAAATGTCTGTTAAGGCCCTGTTTAAGGTGTCAGTTACATCTTGCTCAGCTGTAGCTGCACTGTATAATGTTGTGTCATCAGCATACATAATTGTTTTAACATTTTTTACAGCCAACGGTAAATCATTGGTAAAGATGGAGTATAACAAAGGCCCTAGGCAGCTTCCTTGTGGAACCCCACAGTTAATGGGATTCCATTTTGAAAAGCTGCCATTAAAGAAGACTCTCTGTTGTCTCCCTGAGAGATAATTAATAAACCATGATAGTGCATTGGAGGTGAAACCGTAACACTGTAGCTTATCTACAAGCAAGGTATGATCAATTACATCAAATGCTGCACTGAAATCCAACATAACGGCACCTACTAATTTCTTGTCATCCATACTTGATAGTCATCACTCATTTGCAAGAGTGCAGTGCTCGTAGAATGACCTTCCCTGTATCCATGCTGAAAGGCTGAGAGCAGATTGTTATTGAAAAAGTAATCCATGACCTGTTTGAATACTATTTTTTCTATTATTTTGCTTAGCAATGGTAAAATACTGATCGGACGGCTATTTGGACCGTTAAATGTTTTATTTTTGTCTTTCGGAAGTGGGATGATTTTAGCTTCCTTCCATGCTGTAGGATGAACCCCACTGATTAAGCACTGGTTGAATATATGACATAGGAGTAGCTACAGAGTTAACCACAAGTTTAAGTATTTTGCTGTCTAATTTGTCTATACCGGAGGAAGTGGAATCATCTTGAGACATAATTAATTTCAAAACTGTTGCTCTATCAATCTCATTAAAGCTAAAGAGACAGTTTTTGCCTTTCATTATTTCTTTCTTTATTAGTGAATAAGATAGTGAACCATCACTACTTTGTAGACTTCCTCTTAATTTATCAACTTTATTTTTAAAGAAATCATTGAAGTAGTTTGCCATGTCGTGAGGTTTTGTTATGAATTTACCTTCAGATTGTATGAAGGAGATTGATGTATTTGATTTCCTGCCCATTATCTCATTCAGTGTTGACCATAGTTTTTTTCCATAATTTTTTGTTTCACTAATCCTATGTTTATAATACTCTTTCTTTTTCGTTTTATTTAGCCTTGTCACTCTGTTCCTTAATTGACAGTAGATGTGTCTATCTGACTTCAAGCCTAGTTTATGTGCTGTTTTCTTTGCATTATCCCTCAGAGTCATTAGGTCAAGGATTTCTTTATCCAGCCATGAAGCACCTTTCGACCGAACAGTACATTTTCTAAATGGTGCATGCCTGTTCACAATTTCCATGAGCAGATTCATAAATACATTAACTGCTATTTCGGGGTTGTTCTCTTTGCACACTATAGACCAGTCTACCTTGTCTACCTCACCAACAAATACTTCCTTATTGAAGTGTTTGTAGGATCTTTTGTTGATAATTTTATTACCTCCTTTTGGGATTTTAGTACTCCTATTAAATTATGATCACTAAATCCCACTGCTATAGAGACTACTTTAGAACAGCGTTCTGGAAAGTTGGTAAATACAAGGTCCAAACATGTAGAAGAAGTTCTACCGTGCTTATTGGTAAACATTTGTGTTGGCTGCGATACCATTTGTGTCATATTGCATGTTTGAGCCATAGATAATAACTTGCTTTCATATTACACTTATCAGAAAGCCAATCAATATTCATGTCACCCAAAAAGTATACTTCTCTGTTTCCATCAGAGGCTTTATCAACCATACTGCATACATCTGACAGATAATTCATGCCAGCATTAGGGGGTCTATAACAACATCCTATAAGAAATGGCTTAGTATGTGGTAGATGTACCAGGACCCATGTACACACTACAGGTACACACTACAGGTACACGCTACAGATACACACTACATGTACACACTACAGGTACACACTACACACTACAGATACACACTACAGGTACACACTACAGATACACACTACAGATACACACTACAGGTACACACTACACACTACAGGTACACACTACAGATACACACTACAGGTACACACTACAGATACACCCCAGGTGGCCAGCATACTCGGCCCAATTCCGGCTACCGGTCGGCACACTCTGCATATGTCCGGCACGGCACGCCAACGATGAGCCGGATCTGGCGCGGTAATGGTTGCCGGGGCAGAGCCGACTCGCGCTCGCCAAAGATAAACCGGCTCTGGCCCGGCAATGGTTGCCGGGGCGGAGCCGACTCGGGCTCGCCAAAGATAAACCGGCTCTGGCCCGGCAATGGTTGCCGGGGCGGAGCCGACTCGGGCTCGCCAAAGATAAACCGGCTCTGGCACGGCAATGGTTGCCGGGGCAGAGCCGACTCGGGCTCGCCAAAGATTAACCGGCTCTGGCCCGGCTCGGCTTGCCGTGCCAGAGCCGACTCGTGCTCGCCAAAGATAAACCGGCTCTGGCACGGCAATGGTTGCCGAAGCAGAGCCGACTCGGGCTCGCCAAAGATAAACCGGCTCTGGCCCGGCTCGGCTTGCCGTGCCAGAGCCGACTCGGGCTCGCCAAAGATAAACCGGCTCTGGCACGGCAATGGTTGCCGGGGCAGAGCCGACTCGGGCTCGCCAAAGATAAACCGGCTCTGGCTCGGCAATGGTTTGCGGCGTCGTTTCTTGCGCTAGCCTCTTGTTAGCCAGCATTAGCCTTAATAGCTTTGAGCTAAGGATCTTTGCCGATGCATAAAGTATTGTTTATAGTGCATTTCTTGCCACCTTATAGCATTTTTTACATTTGTATGACCGTCTATAATGCTCCCGTTAGGTTTTTCCGGACGTTTTGGTAATGATTTTCACTATAAAATCATATTTCTAAATGACAGGAAGTTGATAAACTGGCCGGAATAGCTTTGAGCTAACGGATCTTTGCCGATGCATTCCATTCTAAACGTAACGTTAGTTGTTCAAAACATTACCCGTCTATATAATTTGTTCCTCAACGTTATATAGACGGGTCATGTTTTGTAAACTAACGTTATGTTTAGAATGGAATGAATACATGGGTCGGGAAAGATAGTTAGCTCAAAGCTAATCCGGAAGGACAGCTAACAGTAGCTACTGTCTAACTGTGATGCATTTTCTGTTTGCAGTCCAATGTTCACCAAAACACACACCCACACACTTATAATTTGTTCCTCAATGTTATATAGACAGGTCATGTTTTGTAAACTAACGTTATGTTTAGAATGGAATGAATACATGGGTCGGGAAAGATAGTTAGCTCAAAGCTAATCCGGAAGGACAGCTAACAGTAGCTACTGTCTAACTGTGATGCATTTTCTGTTTGCAGTCCAATGTTCACCAAAACACACACCCACACACTTATAATTTGTTCCTCAACGTTATATAGACAGGTCATGTTTTGTAAACTAACGTTATGTTTAGAATGGAATGAATACATGGGTCGGGAAAGATAGTTAGCTCAAAGCTAATCCGGAAGGACAGCTAACAGTAGCTACTGTCTAACTGTGATGCATTTTCTGTTTGCAGTCCAATGTTCACCAAAACACACACCCACACACTTATAATTTGTTCCTCAACGTTATATAGACAGGTCATGTTTTGTAAACTAACGTTATGTTTAGAATGGAATGAATACATGGGTCGGGAAAGATAGTTAGCTCAAAGCTAATCCGGCCTGTTTAACCACTAGCTTCTGTTAGCTAATGCTGGCTGAGCAAGGAAACTAACAGTAAACGTTTTTACATGAAATACAGCCCAAAAACCCTGCTGACAAACGTTTGCTTATTAAATACATTCTATACTATAATAATACAAACGTTTCATTCCCTCTCTGTGACGACAAAGTTGTTTAAATAAGGGGAGAAAAGTAGCTAAAACCAATGTATTTAGATGGGACAGGAAGTGCTATTGGCAACCGGAAGTCAGCCGGACGTCCCTATATTCAGGTTGTGCAAGTGGAGAATTATTTTAATGGCAACAAATAAATAATAATAATAAAATTAATAAATAAAATGTTAGAGGAGTGGAGGGGGGGGGGCAGAGCGAGGTGGGTGTTAGAGGAGTGGAGGGGGGGCAGAGCCTCATAACATTAGCTGCACTCATAGGAGCCTGCATGTTGATGTAGCCTCATAAAGCTAACATTATAGCTGCACTCATAGGATGTTGATGTAGCCTCATAAAGCTAACATGCTGCACTCATAGGAGCGTGTTGATGTAGCCTCATAAAGCTAACAAGAGTATATGTAATACTGTGGTTATGGCCTCTATAGTTAGCAGCTCCCCAAGCTAACACAACATGGACCGCAGCTCCCCAAGCTAACACAACACAGACTGCAGCTCCCCAAGCTAACACAAGCTAACACAACATGGACCGCAGCTCCCCAAGCTAACACAAGCTAACACAACACAGACTGCAGCTCCCCAAGCTAACACAAGTTAACACAACATGGACCGCAGCTCCCCAAGCTAACACAACATGGACCGCAGCTCCCCAAGCTAACACAAGCTAACACAACACAGACTGCAGCTCCCCAAGCTAACACAAGCTAACACAACATGGACCGCAGCTCCCCAAGCTAACAGAAGCTAACACAACACAGACTGCAGCTCCCCAAGCTAACACAAGCTAACACAACACAGACTGCAGCTCCCCAAGCTAACACAAGCTAACACAACATGGACTGCAGCTCCCCAAGCTAACACAAGCTAACACAACACAGACTGCAGCTCCCCAAGCTAACACAAGCTCTAACACAACACAGACTGCAGCTCCCCAAGCTAACACAAGCTAACACAACACAGACTGCAGCTCCCCAATCTAACACAACACAGACTGCAGCTCCCCAAGCTAACACAAGCTAACACAACATGGACCACAGCTCCCCAAGCTAACACAAGCTAACACAACACAGACTGCAGCTCCCCAAGCTAACACAAGTTAACACAACATGGACCGCAGCTCCCCAAGCTAACACAACATGGACCGCAGCTCCCCAAGCTAACACAAGCTAACACAACACAGACTGCAGCTCCCCAAGCTAACACAACATGGACCGCAGCTCCCCAAGCTAACAGAAGCTAACACAACACAGACTGCAGCTCCCCAAGCTAACACAAGCTAACACAACACAGACTGCAGCTCCCCAAGCTAACACAAGCTAACACAACATGGACTGCAGCTCCCCAAGCTAACACAAGCTAACACAACACAGACTGCAGCTCCCCAAGCTAACACAAGCTAACACAACACAGACTGCAGCTCCCCAAGCTAACACAAGCTAACACAACACAGACTGCAGCTCCCCAAGCTAACACAAGCTAACACAACATGGACCGCAGCTCCCCAAGCTAACAGAAGCTAACACAACACAGACTGCAGCTCCCCAAGCTAACACAAGCTAACACAACACAGACTGCAGCTCCCCAAGCTAACACAAGCTAACACAACACAGACTGCAGCTCCCCAAGCTAACACAAGCTAACACAACACAGGTCATTTGGACATTCTTTCGATGCCATTATGAATGACTAGCAATCTGTCGGAGTCGATGAGAGCTTTCATTTATGTCATTTAGTCATTTATTCAAAATGCCATTCCAGAATCCGTTCCTATGAGACAGTTTTAGTTCAATTCTGCACTAATGCCAACTGTTTAACATGAGTATGCAACAAGCTCATACTGGCTGCATATCTCTTCTACTGTCTTATCTAGAAGCTCATACTGGCTGCATATCTCTTCTACTGTCTTATCTAGAAGCTCATCTGGCTGCATATCTCTTCTACTGTCTTATCTAGAAGCTCATACTGGCTGCATATCTCTTCTACTGTCTTATCTAGAAGCTCATCTGGCTGCATATCTCTTCTACTGTCTTATCTAGAAGCTCATACTGGCTGCATATCTGTTCTACTGTCTCTAGAAGATCATACTGGCTGCATATCTGTTCTACTGTCTTATCTAGAAGCTCATACTGGCTGCATATCTCTTCTACTGTCTTATCTAGAAGCTCATACTGGCTGCATATCTCTTCTACTGTCTTATCTAGAAGCTCATACTGGCTGCATATCTGTTCTACTGTATCTAGAAGCTCATACTGGCTGCATATCTGTTCTACTGTCTTATCTAGAAGCTCATCTGGCTGCATATCTCTTCTACTGTCTTATCTAGAAGCTCATACTGGCTGCATATCTGTTCTACTGTCTCTAGAAGATCATACTGGCTGCATATCTGTTCTACTGTCTTATCTAGAAGCTCATACTGGCTGCATATCTCTTCTACTGTCTTATCTAGAAGCTCATACTGGCTGCATATCTCTTCTACTGTCTTATCTATAAGCTCATACTGGCTGCATATCTGTTCTACTGTATCTAGAAGCTCATACTGGCTGCATATCTGTTCTACTGTCTCTAGAAGATCATACTGGCTGCATATCTGTTCTACTGTCTCTATATAGAAGATCATACTGGCTGCATATCTGTTCTACTGTATCTAGAAGCTCATACTGGCTGCATATCTCTTCTACTGTCTTATCTAGAAGCTCATACTGGCTGCATATCTCTTCTACTGTCTGTCTAGAAGCTCATACTGGCTGCATATCCTTTCTACTGTATCTAGAAGCTCATTGGTTTGTAAATTGACTAGATTTTCTAGAGATTTTTAGTTTTTAATTGTATGTTTTGTAATCTGTATCTGTCGTTACCAGTTAGTCGTGTTACTTTGCTCGTATTCACTGTTCTGGTGGTTCTAGTTGTACGCCTGGATCTGGTGTTCTTTGACCGTGTCCTATATGCCCTGTAAATAATATGTACAGATACCGAGATGTCACAAATATGTTACCTGTTACCTGTTTATTGCACAATGTTTTTTTTTTATTGGATTCTATTATATGTTGTACCACGTATTGCACATCGTTGCGGGCAAGACCACCCGCATTTCATTGTATACTTGTATGCCGTGACAATTAAAACTCTTGACTTGACTTGACTTGACTTGACCCTGCTACACAATTCATCTCAAAACAAACTGGTCAGACTACATGCTTGACCTTACTCCTAGAACCCACCTCGCCCCTGCCCACGTGACAACGGCTTAGAGTAGACGACAGAGTGCAGCAACTTGCAATGGGCCTGTCTACAAGATACACTATACACGATCAAGGTACCCATATATGTGTACATATAAAAATATTTCCCAAAGGTCAGTGAATACCACGACCACAACACCATAGAGGGAGCTCCACAAATCATGTTAAACCCAGATTCGGCTCAAACAGGAACACGTTTCGCAATTATGCCACATCAATGTGGAACGCCCTACCCAAAGATGTAAAGGAATGTGAATCACTACCCACTTTCAAAACACTCTCAAAGAACACCTACGGGAGACTGCAATTCAAAACTGGCCCCTGTAAATGTCCTAACCCAACCCCCTCCAATGTACAGTAAAGTACCAAACATGGTTTTGTCAATATTCCAATGTACAGTTGTGCTTGTGCAGTTGTACAGTGTGCCCCCCCACCCCTCCTACCCCCCCCCCCCCCCACCTATAATGTACGGTTCTACGTCAAATATATACTCTCTTTTCTAGACTCTTTTTGTATCACAAACAGTAGGCCTACTGTATTTGCAAATCTGGTATGTCATAAATGTATAGAAGTGTCTATCTGTATGTCACATCATGTTATGATGAATTGAAAATGGGGGTCCCTGATGTAAACAAGACGAACGTCTTTCTCTGGTCTGCATGCCCTTAACAATTGTATGTATTGAGCTGTACTGTATTGTACCCATTCTGCAATCTGTTAACAAAGTTTTCAATCAATCAATCAAAACCGTGGTCAGTCTGTGCGGAGAAACAAGGATAGCATGGTTGCCAGATCGGATTAACAATATCCGAACCGCCCATTATTATCAAAGGTTTGTCAGATTAAGGCTGACTCTCAAATCTGGCAACACTGATGCGTTGCATTGTGGGGGATCCCGGTTTGAAATTTGAATTGAAGCGCGCTACAGACAGAGCCTGCACCACGTCGTGAGCAACGGAATTGCATCTTCTCCTCAGGTAATTGTGCAACACATATCTTTTATTATTTATAAGTAATGCGTGCCGCTGATATAAATGAGTGCTGTTTAGTCTGTGTTTTCAGTGACTACTGTAACGTTATTAGCTCGATATTATTAAACTGGCGGGATCTGTAAAATACCGGAGCTGCTAACTGGCTAACGGTATGACTAGCTAACGTTGTATACTGTACCCGGAGCTGCTAACGTTATGACTATGACAGCTAACTTTTGGTTCCTACTGTACCAGGAGCTGCTAACTGGCTAACGTTATGAGAGCTAACGTTGGGGTACATACTGTACCCGGAGCTGCTAACGTTATGACTATGAGAGCTAACTTTTGGTACCTACTGTACCAGGAGCTGCTAACTGGCTAACGTTATGAGAGCTAACGTTGGGGTACATACTGTACCCGGAGCTGCTAACGTTATGACTATGAGAGATAACTTTTGGTACCTATACTGTACCAGGAGCTGCTAACGTTATGAGAGCTAACGTTGGGGTACATACTGTACCCGGAGCTGCTAACTGGCTATCATTCAGGTGGGGCTTATAGTGTGAAAAGTATGCTAACCCTACTGTCATGCACTAATAAACTAACCTACACTGTAACACGCAACACATTGATGAATATTGTTACTCAGCTGATAGAGTTGTAATAAAATATATAATTTCATTGTTGCAAATATACTGTTACAGTGCTGGATCTCATCAATGAGATGAACGCAGAAGACGGCTCAAGAACAACTACTTCAAGTGGTCGTAAGTGATGTATACATTTTTTTATTGTGTGTGTGACTGTATATATAATATATACTTTTGAATCTGGGACATCATTTTCAAAGAGTCATCCTGTAATGCCTTCTCTCTCTCTCTCCCAAGACGGTCAAGATCTACCAAGTCTTCAAGATCTTCAAGTGGTCATGCTTGTAAGTGATGTATAAAATGTTTTATTGTGTGTGTGACTGTGTATATATATACTTTTCAATCTGGGACTTTCATTTCAACAGCTGGAAAGGGTCATCCTGTGTTGATGGATGCTACAGTATATTGTATGTAGATGTGCATGACATGGACTAAATTAGAGGTCCTAGATATGCAAAATAATATTGAGAATCACTGGCCTTAGACTATCTACTAACGTATTCTCGCTCTCTCTCTAGGTTCATGGCCACTAATGACTTCAGACCTTCAGAAGGACAGTATGCTGGATGAGGAAGGTCTTGGCCATGCTGCGATGGCTCCTAGAAGACAAGAACGGAGAGGTGCTGGACCTGGCTGTCAAATGGTTTGTAATGCTACAGTATATTGTATGTAGATGTGCATGACATGGACTAAATTAGAGGTCCTAGATATGCAAAATAATATTGAGAATCACTGGCCTTAGACTATCTACTAACGTATTCTCGCTCTCTCTCTTTAGGTTCATGGCCACTAATGACTTCAGAGCTTCAGAAGGACAGTATGCTTGTAGCTTATTGCCAGCGGAAGAGTGCAAGAATGCTTCCGCATTCGTCACCGCACGCCAGTACGGTAATGCGCCTTTCCTTTCGCCCCGCTCAGACAAATGCATGTAGTACATTGCAACACAACGCAGCATTTCCGCGTACATTGCAACGAATCACTTGGAGTTTGAAAGTGATATCAGAAGAAACTACTCAACCTCGGCTGTCTTTAACTAGCAGGACGCTAGTGGGCTAGTCGCTAAAATATATATCGTTTTATATATAATTGTACCAACACAGATATTAGGCAGTACACACATTGTCCTGCAATACATACAGTGAATGCACAGCTACATTCGCCATATATTTCTATCGCTGCTGCGGTCTACAGTGAAATGCAATATTATTATTATTATTGTAAAGATTATCATTACAATCGCAGCCTGGAGAGGCAATGTTACAAGTGTACGAGGGTTGTGTGCAAAGAGCACAGCCTCTCAATTTGCACAACGTGCACAAAATAATAATTGTAATGATCATTACAATAATAATAAAATTGCATTTCACTGTAGACCGCAGCAGCGATAGAAATATATGGCGAATGTAGCTGTGCATTCACTGTACATGTATTGCAGGACAATGTGTGTACTGCCTAATATCTGTGTTGGTACAATTATATATAAAACGATATATATTTGAGCGACTAGCCCACTAGCGTGAAGGGGCTCCTTTCCTCAGAGCAGCCCGCTTGTATCACCACGCTCGGCGCTGCTGCGATGGTGCAGGAGGTTGCCTCGCTAGTGGGCTAGTCGCTCAAATATATATATCGTTTTATATATAATTGTACCAACACAGATATTAGGCAGTACACACATTGTCCTGCAATACATGTACAGTGAATGCACAGCTACATTCGCCATATATTTCTATCGCTACTGCGGTCTACAGTGAAATGCAATATTATTATTATTGTAAAGATCATTACAATTATTATTTTGTGCACGTTGTGCAAATTGAGAGGCTGTGCTCTTTGCACACAACCCTCGTACACTTGTAACATTGCCTCCAGGCTGCGATTGTAATGATAATCTTTACAATAATAATAATAATATTGCATTTCACTGTAGACCGCAGCAGCGATAGAAATATATGGCGAATGTAGCTGTGCATTCACTGTACATGTATTGCAGGACAATGTGTGTACTGCCTAATATCTGTGTTGGTACAATTATATATTTTAGCGACTAGCCCACTAGCGTCCTGCTAGTTAAAGACAGCCGCGGAAATGCTGCGTTATTGTGTTGCAATGTACTACATGCATTTGTCTGAGCGGGGCGAAAGGAAAGGCGCATTACCGTACTGGCGTGCGGTGACGAATGCGGAAGCATTCTTGCACTCTTCCGCTGGCAATAACTTACACGCGGACAGTATGCTGGATGAGGAAGGTCTTGGCCATGCTGCGATGGCTCCTAGAGGACAAGAACGGAGGTGCAGGACCTGGCTGTCAAATGGTTTGTAATGCTACAGTATAAATTATTGTATTACATCACGCTCACCATCAATGACTCCACCATCACCCCTCCCCCCTAGTCCGCAACCTCTGTGTCATCCTCGACCCCACCCTCTCATTTGACCCCATGTCCGCTCCATTGTCAAAACTTCATATTTTCACCTCTGCAACATTGCCAAAATCCGTCACTGCCTCTACCCCCTGCTGCTGAATCCCTCATACACGCCTTCATCTTTTCCCTCCTGGACTACTGTAACTCCCTCCTCACTGGCATCACCTCCCGCTCCATCCATAAACTGCAGATGGTCCAAAACTCAGTTGCCCGCCTCCTCACTAACACCCGGTCCCGCGAACACATCACTACTGTCCTCCACTCCCTCCACTGGCTCCCGATCAAGGAACGCATTAACTTCAAAACACTACTCCTCACCTTCAAAGCCATCCATAGCCTGGCCTCACCCTGGTCTTAAACTTTTTACACCAAGAGAACGGTGGGGAGAGAATATATACATATGATGGGGAGAGAATATATACATACAGTGGGGAGGAGACTGTACATTAGGAGGGGGTGGGTGGGAGAGAAATATACATATAATAGACAAGTCTCCTCCCCACCGTATGTATATATTCTCTCCCCACCATATGTATATTTCTCTCCCACCCACCCACCCCCTCCTAATGTACAGTCTCCTCCCCACCGTATGTATATATTCTCTCCCCACCATATGTATATATTCTCTCCCCACCATATGTATATTTCTCTCCCACCCCCTCCTAATGTACAGTCTTCTCCCCACCGTATGTATATATTCTCTCCCCACCATATGTATATTTCTCTCCCACCCACCCACCCCCTCCTAATGTACAGTCTCCTCCCCACCGTATGTATATATTCTCTCCCCACCATATGTATATATTCTCTCCCCACCATATGTATATTTCTCTCCCACCCCCTCGTAATGTACAGTCTCCTCCCCACCGTATGTATATATTCTCTCCCACCCCCTCCTAATGTACAGTCTCCTCCCCACCGTATGTATATATTCTCTCCCCACCATATGTATATATTCTCTCCCCACCATATGTATATTTCTCTCCCACCCCCTCGTAATGTACAGTCTCCTCCCCACCGTATGTATATATTCTCTCCCACCCCCTCCTAATGTACAGTCTCCTCCCCACCGTATGTATATATTCTCTCCCCACCATATGTATATTTCTCTCCCACCCCCTCCTAATATACAGTCTCCTCCCCACCGTATGTATATATTCTCTCCCCACCGTATGTATATTTCTCTCCCACCCACCCCCTCCTAATGTACAGTCTCCTCCCCACCGTATGTATATATTTTCTCCCACCCCCTCCTAATGTACAGTCTCCTCCCCACCGTATGTATATATTCTCTCCCCACCGTATGTATATTTCTCTCCCACCCACCCCCTCCTAATGTACAGTCTCCTCCCCACCGTATGTATATTCTCTCCCCAACGTATGTATATATACCGCCATCTTTCTCCCGGGTTGGTGTGATCACATGACTGACAAAGCCGTGCAGTGATAGGCCAGAAGTCAATTCGATTGCATCCAGGCTCGATTGCTTATCCTGTCTGGGTAGCCCGGATGATGGTTTTTTACATCGAATTTTATACACCGCAATTATGCATCGAATTTTTTTACATTGAATTTTATTATACATTCGAATTTTTTACATTGAATTTTTATTTCACATAGGTAAATTCGGAGCAAAAAAATTCAGATACATGATTTTCAAAGTAATTATTTTCAATGCTATAAATTCGGTGTCTGAAAAAATTCAGATACATTTTTCAAAGTAATTATTTTCAATGCTATAAATTCGGTGTCTGAAAAAATTCAGATACATGTTTTCAAAGTAATTATTTTCAATGCTATAAATTCGGTGTCTGAAAAAATTCAGATACATGTTTTCAAAGTAATTATTTTCAATGCTATAAATTCGGTGTCTGATCAAATTCAAAAATCAGATACATGTTTTCAAAGTAATTATTTTCAATGCTATAAATTTGGTGTCTGAAAAAATTCAGATACATGTTTTCAAAGTAATTATTTTCAATGCTATAAATTCAATTCAGATACATGTTTTCAAAGTAATTATTTTCAATGCTATAAATTCGGTGTCTGATCAAATTCAAATACTTCTGTCACTCATTTGCTTCCATACTGTGGCTCTTGTTGTATTTTGTTATCTTGCTTTCCTTCTCTCTCTTCTCTCTCTCTTCTCTCTCTCTCTTCTCTCTCTCTATCTCATCCTCTTCTCTTATGTCGTTGAATTTGTGGTTCGTTCTTTTTATTTGCCTTTTTCACTTTTCGTGTAGGGCAGTGAGTGGAAGTCCCGTCCCCTCCACGTCGGGGACCAGCACGCCTCGCCGGGGCCGGCGACAGCTCCCCCAGACCCCCGCCACGCTACACCCCCACATCACCTATTCCCCCGTGGTCCGTAAGGCTATGCCCACGCCTCCCGGGGTGCCCCAGGGGCGCCTCTCGGCCCGGCCCCCTGGCCCTTTTCTCCGGAGCCCCCCCCTGCCGGCCCCCCGCCACCCCACCATGGCTCACCTCGTCAGGGTCGCCACCCGCCACCTCGCTGGGGTGACGCGGGAGGAGGGGGGTCTCCATGGAGGGCGACGGTTGCTTCTACAACCAGGACTACGAGCCGCCCGCCTATGAGCAGAGCCCCGCATAACATTGGGGTCTTGTGCTTGGCACTCCGAGCATGGCACTAACACTGTCACGGTTAGGAGTTTGATTCCTGCTGGGGCCACCCGTTGTGAATGATGTATACAGTCATTCCAAAGCACTTTATGTCCTAGTAATAGAGCTGTGCTATAGAGATGCTGTCATTCATTCATAACCAAACCAAAAGACATTTATAAACAACGTCTTACTAAATGCAGGCTTTCATTTACAACTGAATGGCCATATCACTCGTTTTTGTATTAATTCTCCTAAAAAATTTTGCTAAGCTAGACTAACATGAAAGTTTAAGTGAAAGTACACACTTGAGTAAAAGTCAAAGTTTCTACTTTTAAATGTACTTAAGTAGTAAACAGTGAACTTTTTTTCTGACTGTCTATATTCTTCTGCTAGCATGGTGTTTAATCAAAGATCCCCTGTGGGAGAAGCTGTTGCAGGGGAACAATGGGTTCATTTCATTGGAGGCTTTATCGTTGGGTTCAGAGAGGAGGATGTGATATTTTGTTAATAAATGTTTAAATATCTATTCAAGTTGTCATTTTTAACTGGAAAAAGTAGCATGTATGAGGGTAATTGTTACTTTACTTGATATTTGAGCTTCACTGCAGAATGATGTATATTGTGTACATACACTGAGAATATATTTCAGTGAGGTAGGAGACAGCATGTAAACTTCTGAATTTTTCAATGAGGGACATGCCAATACTGAATTGGTAAAGGGAAGGGTCCTTAAATATGTGGCATTGTATTACTAATCAACCATTTCCTACTGTATTTCCGGTAATGTACGGTCATAGGCAGATAGTGGAGTAGCTCTGGCAGATGGGTACACAGTAAATTCCGCTGACTCAAACTGAGTACATTTCACTCAAACTGAGTAACATTTCTTTACTCAGTTTGAGTCAAATCTACTCTGCGTAATTTACTGTGTAGTACCAGTATTGCATTGGCAGTGTCGGCTAGGCTTCGGGCAACCAAACCTGGCCCAGCGTGTGTGGGTCGCATCTGGGCTGCTTTAGGCAACCGGACGTTCACCGCTTCCGGCAACCCCGGACATGGCCCAGTGTACTCGGGCCGGAATCGGCCAGTCAGTCATTGCCGCCTACTTGGCCGACTCTGGCAGCCGGACTTGGGCCGACTAATTTCTTCCGGCCTGCCGGATACAGGCCATTAATGGGCCGGAACTTTTTGGCCACCTGGGACACTACAGATACACACTACAGGTACACACTACACACTACAGGTACACACTACAGATACACACTACAGATACACACTACAGGTACACACTACACACTACAGGTACACACTACAGATACACACTACAGGTACACACTACATATACACACTACAGATACACACTACAGGTACACACTACACACTACAGGTACACACTACAGGTACACACTGCAGGTACACACTACAGGTACATACTACAGATACACACTACAGGTACACACTACAGATACACACTACAGATACACACTACAGGTACACACTACAGGTACACACTACAGATACACACTACATGTACACACTACAGGTACACACTACAGATACACACTACAGGTACACACTACAGATACACACTACAGATACACACTACAGGTACACACTACACACTACAGGTACACACTACACACTACAGGTACACACTACAGATACACACTACAGGTACACACTACAGGTACACACTACAGATACACACTACAGGTACACACTACAGATACACACTACAGGTACACACTACAGATACACACTACAGGTACACACCACACACTACAGGTACACACTACAGGTACATACTACAGATACACACTACAGGTACACACTACAGATACACACTACAGGTCCACACTACAGGTACACACTACAGGTACACACTACATGTACACACTACAGGTACACACTACACACTACAGATACACACTACAGGTACACACTACAGATACACACTACAGGTACACACTACAGGTACACACTACATGTACACACTACAGGTACACACTACAGATACACACAACAGGTACACACTACAGATACACACTACAGATACACACTACAGGTACACACTACAGGTACACACTACAGGTACACACTACAGATACACACTACAGATACACACTACAGGTACACACTACACACTACAGGTACACACTACACACTACAGGTACACACTACAGATACACACTACAGGTACACACTACAGATACACACTACACACTACAGGTACACACTACAGATACACACTACAGGTACACACTACAGGTACATACTACAGATACACACTACAGATACACACTACAGGTACACACTACAGGTACACACTACAGGTACACACTACAGATACACACTACAGGTACACACTACAGATACACACTACAGATACACACTACAGGTACACACTACAGGTACACACTACACACTACAGGTAAACACTACAGGTACACACTACAGGTACACACTCCAGGTACACACTACAGATACACACTACAGATACACACTACAGGTACACACTACAGATACACACTACAGGTACACACTACAGGTACACACTACACACTACAGGTAAACACTACATGTACACACTACAGGTACACACTACAGGTACACACTACAGATACACACTACACACTACAGATACACACTACAGGTACACACTACAGATACACACTACAGGTACACACTACACACTACAGGTACACACTACACACTACAGATACACACTACAGGTACACACTACAGGTACACACTACAGATACACACTACAGGTACACACTACAGATACACACTACAGGTGCACACTACAGGTACACACTACAGGTACACACTACAGATACACACTACAGGTACACACTACACACTACAGGTACACACTACACACTACAGATACACACTACAGGTACACACTACAGGTACACACTACAGGTACACACTACAGATACACACTACAGATACACACTACAGGTACACACTACAGGTACACACTACAGATACACACTACAGATACACAGGTATACACTACAGGTACACACTACAGATACACACTACAGGTACACAGTTACACACTACAGGTACACAGGTACACACTACACACTACAGGTACACACTACAGGTACACACACTACAGGTACACACTACAGATACACACTACAGATACACACTACAGGTACACACTACAGGTACACACTACACCCTACAGATACACACTACAGGTACACACTAGAGGTACACACACTACAGGTACACACTACAGGTACACACTACAGGTACACACTACAGATACACACTACAGGTACACACTACAGGTACACACTACAGATACACACTACAGGTACATACTACAGATACACACTACAGATACACACTACAGGTACATACTACAGATACACACTACAGATACACACTACAGTTACACACTACAGGTACACACTACAGGTACACACTACAGATACACACTACAGATACACACTACAGGTACACACTACACACTACAGGTACACACTACAGATACACACTACAGGTACACACTACATATACACACTACAGATACACACTACAGGTACACACTACACACTACAGGTACACACTACAGGTACACACTACAGATACACACTACAGGTACACACTACAGATACACACTACAGATACACACTACAGGTACACACTACAGGTACACACTGCAGATACACACTACATGTACACACTACAGATACACACTACAGATACACACTACAGGTACACACTACAGGTACATACTACAGATACACACTACAGGTACACACTACAGATACACACTACAGATACACACTACAGGTACACACTACAGGTACACACTACAGATACACACTACATGTACACACTACAGGTACACACTACAGATACACACTACAGGTACACACTACAGATACACACTACAGATACACACTACAGGTACACACTACACACTACAGGTACACACTACACACTACAGGTACACACTACAGATACACACTACAGGTACACACTACAGGTACACACTACAGATACACACTACAGGTACACACTACAGATACACACTACAGGTACACACTACAGATACACACTACAGGTACACACCACACACTACAGGTACACACTACAGGTACATACTACAGATACACACTACAGGTACACACTACAGATACACACTACAGGTCCACACTACAGGTACACACTACAGGTACACACTACATGTACACACTACAGGTACACACTACACACTACAGATACACACTACAGGTACACACTACAGATACACACTACAGGTACACACTACAGGTACACACTACATGTACACACTACAGGTACACACTACAGATACACACAACAGGTACACACTACAGATACACACTACAGATACACACTACAGGTACACACTACAGGTACACACTACAGGTACACACTACAGATACACACTACAGATACACACTACAGGTACACACTACACACTACAGGTACACACTACACACTACAGGTACACACTACAGATACACACTACAGGTACACACTACAGATACACACTACACACTACAGGTACACACTACAGATACACACTACAGGTACACACTACAGGTACATACTACAGATACACACTACAGGTACACACTACAGATACACACTACAGGTACACACTACAGGTACACACTACAGGTACACACTACAGATACACACTACAGGTACACACTACAGATACACACTACAGATACACACTACAGGTACACACTACAGGTACACACTACACACTACAGGTAAACACTACAGGTACACACTACAGGTACACACTCCAGGTACACACTACAGATACACACTACAGATACACACTACAGGTACACACTACAGATACACACTACAGGTACACACTACAGGTACACACTACAGGTACACACTACACACTACAGGTAAACACTACATGTACACACTACAGGTACACACTACAGGTACACACTACAGATACACACTACACACTACAGATACACACTACAGGTACACACTACAGATACACACTACAGGTACACACTACACACTACAGGTACACACTACACACTACAGATACACACTACAGGTACACACTACAGGTACACACTACAGATACACACTACAGGTACACACTACAGATACACACTACAGGTGCACACTACAGGTACACACTACAGGTACACACTACAGATACACACTACAGGTACACACTACACACTACAGGTACACACTACACACTACAGATACACACTACAGGTACACACTACAGGTACACACTACAGGTACACACTACAGATACACACTACAGATACACACTACAGGTACACACTACAGGTACACACTACAGATACACACTACAGATACACAGGTATACACTACAGGTACACACTACAGATACACACTACAGGTACACAGTTACACACTACAGGTACACAGGTACACACTACACACTACAGGTACACACTACAGGTACACACACTACAGGTACACACTACAGATACACACTACAGATACACACTACAGGTACACACTACAGGTACACACTACACCCTACAGATACACACTACAGGTACACACTAGAGGTACACACACTACAGGTACACACTACAGGTACACACTACAGGTACACACTACAGATACACACTACAGGTACACACTACAGGTACACACTACAGATACACACTACAGGTACATACTACAGATACACACTACAGATACACACTACAGGTACACACTACAGGTACATACTACAGATACACACTACAGATACACACTACAGTTACACACTACAGGTACACACTACAGGTACACACTACAGATACACACTACAGATACACACTACAGATACACAGTTACACACTACAGGTACACACTACAGGTACACACTACAGATACACACTACAGGTACACAGTTACACACTACAGGTACACAGGTACACACTACACACTAAATATACACACTACAGGTACACACACTACAGGTACACACTACAGGTACACACTACAGATACACACTACAGGTACACACTACAAATACACACTACAGGTACACACTACACCCTACAGATACACACTACAGGTACACACACTACAGGTACACACTACAGGTACACACGACAGGTACACACTACAGATACACACTACATGTACACACTACAGGTACACACTACAGATACACACTACAGGTACATACTACAGATACACACTACAGATACACACTACAGGTACACACTACAGGTACATACTACAGATACACACTACAGATACACACTGCAGGTACACACTACAGATACACACTACAGGTACACACTACAGATACACACTACAGGTACATACTACAGATACACACTACAGGTACACACTACAGGTACACACTACAGGTACACACTACAGATACACACTACAGGTACACACTACAGGTACACACTACACACTACAGGTACACACTACACACTACAGGTACACACTACAGATACACACTACACAATACAGGTACACACTACAGGTACACACTACACACTACAGGTACACACTACACACTACAGGTACACACTACAGATACACACTACACAATACAGGTACACACTACAGGTACACACTACAGGTACACACTACAGATACACACTACAGGTACACACTACAAATACACACTACAGGTACACACTACACCCTACAGATACACACTACAGGTACACACTACAGGTACACACACTACAGGTACACACTACAGGTACACACTACAGGTACACACTACAGGTACACACTACAGGTACACACTACAGGTACACACTACACACTACAGGTACACACTACAGATACCCACTACAGATACACCCTACAGGTACACACTACAGATACACACTACAGATACACCCTACAGGTACACACTACACACTACAGGTACACACTACAAATACACACTACAGATACACCCTACAGGTACACACTACAGATACACACTACAGATACACCCTACAGGTACACACTACACACTACAGGTACACACTACAGATACACACTACAGATACACCCTACAGGTACACACTACAGATACACACTACAGATACACCCTACAGGTACACACTACAGATACACACTACAGATACATACTACAGGTACACACTACAGATACACACTACAGGTACACACTACAGATACACACTACAGGTACACACTACAGATACATACTACAGGTACACACTACACACTACAGGTACACACTACAGATACACACTACAGATACACACTACAGGTACACACTACACACTACAGGTACACACTACAGGTACACACTACACACTACAGGTACACACTACAGATACACACTACAGATACACACTACAGGTACACACTACAGGTACACACTACAGATACACACTACATGTACACACTACAGGTACACACTACAGATACACACTACAGGTACACACTACAGATACACACTACAGATACACACTACAGGTACACACTACACACTACAGGTACACACTACACACTACAGGTACACACTACAGATACACACTACAGGTACACACTACAGGTACACACTACAGATACACACTACAGGTACACACTACAGATACACACTACAGGTACACACTACAGATACACACTACAGGTACACACCACACACTACAGGTACACACTACAGGTACATACTACAGATACACACTACAGGTACACACTACAGATACACACTACAGGTCCACACTACAGGTACACACTACAGGTACACACTACATGTACACACTACAGGTACACACTACACACTACAGATACACACTACAGGTACACACTACAGATACACACTACAGGTACACACTACAGGTACACACTACATGTACACACTACAGGTACACACTACAGATACACACAACAGGTACACACTACAGATACACACTACAGATACACACTACAGGTACACACTACAGGTACACACTACAGGTACACACTACAGATACACACTACAGATACACACTACAGGTACACACTACACACTACAGGTACACACTACACACTACAGGTACACACTACAGATACACACTACAGGTACACACTACAGATACACACTACACACTACAGGTACACACTACAGATACACACTACAGGTACACACTACAGGTACATACTACAGATACACACTACAGGTACACACTACAGATACACACTACAGGTACACACTACAGGTACACACTACAGGTACACACTACAGATACACACTACAGGTACACACTACAGATACACACTACAGATACACACTACAGGTACACACTACAGGTACACACTACACACTACAGGTAAACACTACAGGTACACACTACAGGTACACACTCCAGGTACACACTACAGATACACACTACAGATACACACTACAGGTACACACTACAGATACACACTACAGGTACACACTACAGGTACACACTACACACTACAGGTAAACACTACATGTACACACTACAGGTACACACTACAGGTACACACTACAGATACACACTACACACTACAGATACACACTACAGGTACACACTACAGATACACACTACAGGTACACACTACACACTACAGGTACACACTACACACTACAGATACACACTACAGGTACACACTACAGGTACACACTACAGATACACACTACAGGTACACACTACAGATACACACTACAGGTGCACACTACAGGTACACACTACAGGTACACACTACAGATACACACTACAGGTACACACTACACACTACAGGTACACACTACAGATACACACTACAGGTACACACTACAGGTACACACTACAGGTACACACTACAGATACACACTACAGATACACACTACAGGTACACACTACAGGTACACACTACATATACACACTACAGATACACAGGTATACACTACAGGTACACACTACAGATACACACTACAGGTACACAGTTACACACTACAGGTACACAGGTACACACTACACACTACAGGTACACACTACAGGTACACACACTACAGGTACACACTACAGATACACACTACAGATACACACTACAGGTACACACTACAGGTACACACTACACCCTACAGATACACACTACAGGTACACACTAGAGGTACACACACTACAGGTACACACTACAGGTACACACTACAGGTACACACTACAGATACACACTACAGGTACACACTACAGGTACACACTACAGATACACACTACAGGTACATACTACAGATACACACTACAGATACACACTACAGGTACATACTACAGATACACACTACAGATACACACTACAGTTACACACTACAGGTACACACTACAGGTACACACTACAGATACACACTACAGATACACACTACAGGTACACACTACACACTACAGGTACACACTACAGATACACACTACAGGTACACACTACATATACACACTACAGATACACACTACAGGTACACACTACACACTACAGGTACACACTACAGGTACACACTACAGATACACACTACAGGTACACACTACAGATACACACTACAGATACACACTACAGGTACACACTACAGGTACACACTACAGATACACACTACATGTACACACTACAGATACACACTACAGATACACACTACAGGTACACACTACAGGTACATACTACAGATACACACTACAGGTACACACTACAGATACACACTACAGATACACACTACAGGTACACACTACAGGTACACACTACAGATACACACTACATGTACACACTACAGGTACACACTACAGATACACACTACAGGTACACACTACAGATACACACTACAGATACACACTACAGGTACACACTACACACTACAGGTACACACTACACACTACAGGTACACACTACAGATACACACTACAGGTACACACTACAGGTACACACTACAGATACACACTACAGGTACACACTACAGATACACACTACAGGTACACACTACAGATACACACTACAGGTACACACCACACACTACAGGTACACACTACAGGTACATACTACAGATACACACTACAGGTACACACTACAGATACACACTACAGGTCCACACTACAGGTACACACTACAGGTACACACTACATGTACACACTACAGGTACACACTACACACTACAGATACACACTACAGGTACACACTACAGATACACACTACAGGTACACACTACAGGTACACACTACATGTACACACTACAGGTACACACTACAGATACACACAACAGGTACACACTACAGATACACACTACAGATACACACTACAGGTACACACTACAGGTACACACTACAGGTACACACTACAGATACACACTACAGATACACACTACAGGTACACACTACACACTACAGGTACACACTACACACTACAGGTACACACTACAGATACACACTACAGGTACACACTACAGATACACACTACACACTACAGGTACACACTACAGATACACACTACAGGTACACACTACAGGTACATACTACAGATACACACTACAGGTACACACTACAGATACACACTACAGGTACACACTACAGGTACACACTACAGGTACACACTACAGATACACACTACAGGTACACACTACAGATACACACTACAGATACACACTACAGGTACACACTACAGGTACACACTACACACTACAGGTAAACACTACAGGTACACACTACAGGTACACACTCCAGGTACACACTACAGATACACACTACAGATACACACTACAGGTACACACTACAGGTACACACTACAGGTACACACTACAGATACACACTACAGGTACACACTACACACTACAGGTACACACTACAGATACACACTACAGGTACACACTACAGGTACACACTACAGGTACACACTACAGATACACACTACAGATACACACTACAGGTACACACTACAGGTACACACTACATATACACACTACAGATACACAGGTATACACTACAGGTACACACTACAGATACACACTACAGGTACACAGTTACACACTACAGGTACACAGGTACACACTACACACTACAGGTACACACTACAGGTACACACACTACAGGTACACACTACAGATACACACTACAGATACACACTACAGGTACACACTACAGGTACACACTACACCCTACAGATACACACTACAGGTACACACTAGAGGTACACACACTACAGGTACACACTACAGGTACACACTACAGGTACACACTACAGATACACACTACAGGTACACACTACAGGTACACACTACAGATACACACTACAGGTACATACTACAGATACACACTACAGATACACACTACAGGTACATACTACAGATACACACTACAGATACACACTACAGTTACACACTACAGGTACACACTACAGGTACACACTACAGATACACACTACAGATACACACTACAGGTACACACTACACACTACAGGTACACACTACAGATACACACTACAGGTACACACTACATATACACACTACAGATACACACTACAGGTACACACTACACACTACAGGTACACACTACAGGTACACACTACAGATACACACTACAGGTACACACTACAGATACACACTACAGATACACACTACAGGTACACACTACAGGTACACACTACAGATACACACTACATGTACACACTACAGATACACACTACAGATACACACTACAGGTACACACTACAGGTACATACTACAGATACACACTACAGGTACACACTACAGATACACACTACAGATACACACTACAGGTACACACTACAGGTACACACTACAGATACACACTACATGTACACACTACAGGTACACACTACAGATACACACTACAGGTACACACTACAGATACACACTACAGATACACACTACAGGTACACACTACACACTACAGGTACACACTACACACTACAGGTACACACTACAGATACACACTACAGGTACACACTACAGGTACACACTACAGATACACACTACAGGTACACACTACAGATACACACTACAGGTACACACTACAGATACACACTACAGGTACACACCACACACTACAGGTACACACTACAGGTACATACTACAGATACACACTACAGGTACACACTACAGATACACACTACAGGTCCACACTACAGGTACACACTACAGGTACACACTACATGTACACACTACAGGTACACACTACACACTACAGATACACACTACAGGTACACACTACAGATACACACTACAGGTACACACTACAGGTACACACTACATGTACACACTACAGGTACACACTACAGATACACACAACAGGTACACACTACAGATACACACTACAGATACACACTACAGGTACACACTACAGGTACACACTACAGGTACACACTACAGATACACACTACAGATACACACTACAGGTACACACTACACACTACAGGTACACACTACACACTACAGGTACACACTACAGATACACACTACAGGTACACACTACAGATACACACTACACACTACAGGTACACACTACAGATACACACTACAGGTACACACTACAGGTACATACTACAGATACACACTACAGGTACACACTACAGATACACACTACAGGTACACACTACAGGTACACACTACAGGTACACACTACAGATACACACTACAGGTACACACTACAGATACACACTACAGATACACACTACAGGTACACACTACAGGTACACACTACACACTACAGGTAAACACTACAGGTACACACTACAGGTACACACTCCAGGTACACACTACAGATACACACTACAGATACACACTACAGGTACACACTACAGATACACACTACAGGTACACACTACAGGTACACACTACAGGTACACACTACACACTACAGGTAAACACTACATGTACACACTACAGGTACACACTACAGGTACACACTACAGATACACACTACACACTACAGATACACACTACAGGTACACACTACAGATACACACTACAGGTACACACTACACACTACAGGTACACACTACACACTACAGATACACACTACAGGTACACACTACAGGTACACACTACAGATACACACTACAGGTACACACTACAGATACACACTACAGGTGCACACTACAGGTACACACTACAGGTACACACTACAGATACACACTACAGGTACACACTACACACTACAGGTACACACTACACACTACAGATACACACTACAGGTACACACTACAGGTACACACTACAGGTACACACTACAGATACACACTACAGATACACACTACAGGTACACACTACAGGTACACACTACAGATACACACTACAGATACACAGGTATACACTACAGGTACACACTACAGATACACACTACAGGTACACAGTTACACACTACAGGTACACAGGTACACACTACACACTACATGTACACACTACAGGTACACACACTACAGGTACACACTACAGATACACACTACAGATACACACTACAGGTACACACTACAGGTACACACTACACCCTACAGATACACACTACAGGTACACACTAGAGGTACACACACTACAGGTACACACTACAGGTACACACTACAGGTACACACTACAGATACACACTACAGGTACACACTACAGGTACACACTACAGATACACACTACAGGTACATACTACAGATACACACTACAGATACACACTACAGGTACACACTACAGGTACATACTACAGATACACACTACAGATACACACTACAGTTACACACTACAGGTACACACTACAGGTACACACTACAGATACACACTACAGATACACACTACAGATACACAGTTACACACTACAGGTACACACTACAGGTACACACTACAGATACACACTACAGGTACACAGTTACACACTACAGGTACACAGGTACACACTACACACTAAATATACACACTACAGGTACACACACTACAGGTACACACTACAGGTACACACTACAGATACACACTACAGGTACACACTACAAATACACACTACAGGTACACACTACACCCTACAGATACACACTACAGGTACACACACTACAGGTACACACTACAGGTACACACGACAGGTACACACTACAGATACACACTACATGTACACACTACAGGTACACACTACAGATACACACTACAGGTACATACTACAGATACACACTACAGATACACACTACAGGTACACACTACAGGTACATACTACAGATACACACTACAGATACACACTGCAGGTACACACTACAGATACACACTACAGGTACACACTACAGATACACACTACAGGTACATACTACAGATACACACTACAGGTACACACTACAGGTACACACTACAGGTACACACTACACACTACAGATACACACTACAGGTACACACTACAGGTACACACTACACACTACAGGTACACACTACACACTACAGGTACACACTACAGATACACACTACACAATACAGGTACACACTACAGGTACACACTACACACTACAGGTACACACTACACACTACAGGTACACACTACAGATACACACTACACAATACAGGTACACACTACAGGTACACACTACAGGTACACACTACAGATACACACTACAGGTACACACTACAAATACACACTACAGGTACACACTACACCCTACAGATACACACTACAGGTACACACTACAGGTACACACACTACAGGTACACACTACAGGTACACACTACAGGTACACACTACAGGTACACACTACAGGTACACACTACACACTACAGGTACACACTACAGATACCCACTACAGATACACCCTACAGGTACACACTACAGATACACACTACAGATACACCCTACAGGTACACACTACACACTACAGGTACACACTACAAATACACACTACAGATACACCCTACAGGTACACACTACAGATACACACTACAGATACACCCTACAGGTACACACTACACACTACAGGTACACACTACAGATACACACTACAGATACACCCTACAGGTACACACTACAGATACACACTACAGATACACCCTACAGGTACACACTACAGGTACACACTACAGATACATACTACAGGTACACACTACACACTACAGGTACACACTACAGATACACACTACAGATACACACTACAGGTACACACTACACACTACAGGTACACACTACAGGTACACACTACACACTACAGGTACACACTACAGATACACACTACAGATACACACTACAGGTACACACTACACACTACAGGTACACACTACAGATACACACTACAGGTACACACTACACACTACAGATACACACTACAGATACACACTACAGGTACACACTACACACTACAGGTACACACTACAGGTACAAGTGGCTGTTTAGTTACTATCTCATAATGCTGATGATAAGAGCATAATATGAAGGCCATACATATTTTTTTCACATATACAGTATATGGTGTGTGATTTTATATGTATTTTTTTTGCTGTATGTACTGTACACTCGACGTGACTGTAAATGAG
>NC_140173.1:50347093-50392093 GCF_963971535.1 Notolepis coatsorum
TCTTTTGCGCTCTCTCTCTCTCTCTCTCTCTCGTTTGTGTGTCTGTGCTGGGGTCATTATTGTCATAAACTGTGATTAATTAATTTCAGAACCTTTAACTGAAAGGAAATACGGATCATTATTCTTTGTTACAAACAATCCAGAATAAAAATGTCCATCAGCTAATGTCAACAGTAAAAATGACCAACGCAGTAAAAATATGCTGCTGAACAAACAACCTTTGTTAACTTCGCCTCCAGAATGTCCCCAAAAGATGAGCGCATGGTTTGGACTTTTGGAGACAGAAGCAGAACTTTACCAAGATGCCTGTATGTATGAAATTGCTGATAAACTGTATCTTGTTTTGTGAGCTCACTGTGGCTGTAAATGAGGGTGACCTCAGTGTCACCAGTTGAAATAAAGGTTTGAAATTTAATTTAAAATGTTTAAAGATAAATATGCAGATACGTTGCTGCCATATACTAGATATAGAATCACAGTAAAGAACGTCCTCCTGGTTATAGAGAGGAAATAATCCTATTGTATATGGATACAAAAAAAATACTTAACCTGTTGTTCTCACCATAAATCGATCAATACAGACCGTATTAATTAATGTTGTGTTTCTTTTTCAAATGTAGCCAAGAGTAAAGACCCTAACCCTATCAACACAGCAGTCAAAGTGTATATTTTCAGCACTACGTTTGTTTGACAATGATTCAATCTTTTTTCGAAAATAAGAGTTTCTCAGAATAATGTGAATTCTCTGTGCATTGCGTCGGAAAAATGCGAGAAAATGACTAAATCCAGATTTAACACTGCCATTGGAAAGAGGAGATTTGGCCCTATCCATAGATGCATGTCTGGCCATAAGGTAATTTATAGGCCTGATATTCTATATTCAAAATAATGCATTATAATTCAAATTGTGTCCGGACGGCAAAATTCAGTACTGTATCTAGAAAGAAACTGTGTAAATCATCTCCCCTTTATTCAATTCCTCCAAACTCAATGTTAGCATGGTGTTATTCACCGTCAAAGTAAAAATTATAATTTATATTCCCCTTTGTTTCATCACAATTTACTCAAGGATAGTAACAGACACAATATTGGACGCTTGGAATACATTCCTTGAGATCCATAGATGTTCCTAGATCAGGGGTTCCCAAACTTTTTCAGCTCGAGACCCAAAAGAGAAATTTGGTGTTTCCAGCGGTTAATGGTGATGGGGAACTATAGTATAGTACATTATTCACAAGTTACAACACATAGAAAGGGCCTTTCTGAATGTATCAAGGCCATTTCCTTCAGCACATCTAATATGGCTGCCATCATTTATTGTCAGAATGTTCATCATGGTGTTGTGCCAAATCTGTTCCTGGTTGCACAATTCTGAATTCAAAATTCGACCTACATCCAGGTCATAAACTAACATAGTATCAAGTTCAAAATTTGCATTTCAAAACAGTGACGTCGATCTGTCGTTGTGTGTACAATCAGTACCGGACTTATACAACCATATCCACTACATATCGTTTCAGGTTGTCAGCGGGATATGGTATCAGCTTAGCACGGCTTGCTAGCCAAGATGGCAGACGTTCACATTTGAACCGATACCGGCACCAGTATACCAGTTCCTGGAATTAGGAATCGGTACTCAACGGAACCTTTATTTTACTCTTTCTGTAATAACAAACAGTTGTAAAGAAAATAAGTCCAAACTTCTCAACTTCAACATTGTTATTTATTTAGAACATTTAGTTGTTTATTGTTGTAACACACTGCACAAAATAAATCGCATGATCATGTATTATGTTTTTAAATGTTTAAAATATCAACATTATCTGGCCATCCTCTGTAAATATGATGGGACGGTAATATAAAGTATACATTTGTGGAAAAAGGCTCCCTCTTGAGTAGTAATATTATACTAAACATGTAAAGGTACCCAAATTTGGTACTGATTGATCCGGCGTGAATCGGTACTCGGTAGTACCGGTGTAATTCGTTGGTACCCTTAAACGTACCGAGTTCGCTACCCATCCCTAGTGAGGTCCAACCTGTGCTGCATGCCTCGATGAGGGTAGACCCGCAATGCGACATGAGCCCAAAGTCAGCTCTCTCAATGATTCAGTGATTCAGTGATTTCTCTCCGGCACAGCCCGGTCTCACCGCTGTGAGATCACTAAATGGACACGAGGTAGTCCTGGTATTGAAGCATAAGGTAATGAAATGGGTCTGAAGTGTCCTGTCATTGCCACTCAAGGTCTAGTGCCTGAGGACTAACGCAATGGCAAGATTATGTGCATGTGTTATTGCTGCTTCGGAATCTCTCTTCACTTCGGATTTGTCACGTTTTAATTGTCTCCCGCACTAGTCACACGTGTGTCTCGATGTTCCATGAACCTTAGCTGAAAGACGAATGACTCGCAGCGTCAAATTAATCTTAACTCCATTTTGTGCGTTTGTGCTCTTATATCTTTTTTTATCCCTCTCTCCCTATACTAACATCTGTCATTCTGTGTACAATCAGTACAAGACACATACAACCATTCCCACTGCATATCGTCAGATTGATGTGATATTAGCTTAGCATTGTACCTGGCTTGATAGCCAAGATGGCAGACGTTTGCTAGCTAAAAGAGTTAGCTAACAGTAGCTTCTCTATCAAGATAGTCCGTTTGGGTTTTCAAACAGCGGAAACTGATCTTACAACATATTGATGTTAACGTTTAGCATTTTTGAATTGCAAATATCAGCTTTATGTAGTGTTTATCACGTTCGATTCAATCCAGAAGTGGGTTGGAATTAATTTCGCAACCGGAATGGCTTTGGAAACACAGTGGTAATGAGCAGTATTCCATGTGTGGGCCGTGTGGGAGACTTAAGAGGGTTGGAGTGTTGATCGTCACTGCCACAGGATTATTCATCCAAATGATGCCTTTCCCAGCACTGATTTCCATGATAACTTAATCAAATATTCAATGGTAAATGGACTGCATTTTTATCCAAAGCGCTTTACAACTTGTGCCTCACATTCACCCATTCACTCACACATTCACACACCGACGGCAGAGGTGACCAGGCAAGGTGCCAACCTGCTCATCAGGAGCAGTTAGGGGTTAAATAATAATAATACACTTTATTTGTATAGCACCTTTCATACAGGAATTGCAGCCCAAAGTGCTTCACGGCAGTGATGTAGACACAAAATAGACATGAAATTGGCATAATTATAGACATATTATGGCATAAAATGAGAATTTATATTAAAACCTTAAAGAAATGTGTAATTTATTATCATTAAATTCTATGAAAAAGAAAAAAAGTATAAAAAAAAATTGTAATGATAGAGTATGATAGATTTATGACATTCAAATCTATAAAAGACTATCTTAGACTATAAAAGCATGTCTATAAAGCATGACTATAACTGTCTCGCTCAAGGACACTTCGACACGCCACCGGGAGGAGCCGGAATCGAACCCGTGAACCTTCTGAGTACCGGACGACCGCTCTACCTCCACCGCTCTACCTCCTCCCATGGCTATATTAACCTGTGCCCGGCTGAACCACCGTTCTAGAATGTAGACTTGGAACAGAGAAGGACCATTCTATGAATTCAAATTCTGTGCCGACGCTTGGTTCACCCGTGTGAGCGGCGCCTGCAGGGAAAACACAGCCTCTCGCTGTTCTCTCGGGAAAGACCTCCACGTACGTTGCTTAGCGTATAGCGATTATAAGCTCAATATATGGTGGAGGGAAATCAAAGGGGATTAGTCAGACATAATGAGAGTGAACTTGTGTGATTCACCAGGAGAGGAGAAATGGTATCAAAGACTATAGAATGCTGTGATATGGCTGATGTGAAAGAGGAATGTTAATGACCGCGTTCACAAGAGACCTGAGAGCACTAACCTATATTATAGTGTGTCACCATTATTCAGATTTACATATCGGTATGAATCACTGCATCTGTTTTTGTATGGAAAATGACACGTTAGTTAATCTCGTTCATTAGTTCATCATCATCATCGTGTTGGACTGCGTGGTAGTGGGATGTCTGTCTGATACGTTATCAAACTGAAACTGTCAAATTGAAATACATTCTAAGACCTCGTTTTGTGAGGAATCCAACTTAATATTTACTTGTCGTGTCGTGACATTGATATAAACCATATAAAAAAAGAAGAAAACCCACGACACAATCACACAGCTAGACGATACCTGCATATATCCCTGTTCACCTGTATACATATCTGTATATATTCTCCTGTGTGTGTATATATATATCACATACCATACTCATAATAATATAATAATGCAGGACCTGTCGCAGAGGTCTTTATTCGGCATGCAAGGACACTCAATGTTTTAGCGGCACACACAGCGGTTAATTTTAACACACACACATGCATTGTCTCTTTAGGATCCTCCTCTGCGCTTAACCCATCCCGTCGTCCTTCAAGGGCAGCCGGGAGCAGACGAGGGCTGTGGCGCGAGCCCAAGTGCTCCTGCCCGTCTTCGTCAGGGACGCGACAGCATTAGCGATATGTTGTTGTGCATGTTTTTCCATTGGTTTCTCTTATCGGGGGAGGGGCACGGGGAGAACATGCAAACTCCACGCAGAGGGGCCTGGGAGATACCCCACCTGGGTACCTGGCATTGCGGAAACCTGGTCCCCAAGTGGGAATCGAACCCTGGACCTTCTTGCTGTGAGGCGACAGTGTTAACCACTACACCACCATGCCGCCACTCATACTAGTTATACCACTGACCTGTTGCTTACTATCACAGTATATCTATACCTGCACATGATTATACATACATCAGTTTAGCATACTGTATATTACTCAGTAGCTTGTTATATACGTATATATATATATCACATTTAATCACTTGTACATACAGGTGCAACTCGATAAATTAGAATATGGTGGAAAAGTTATTTTATTTCAGTAATTCAATTAAAAAAGTGAAACTCTCGTAGATTATACATTCATTACACACAAAGTGAAATATTTTAAACCTTTATTTGTTTACATTTTGATGATTATGTCTTACAGCTCATGAAAGCCCAAAATTCTGTATCACCAATACAACATTTAAAATAGATGTATTTTTCTTTTGTATATAGAAATGTCGGCCTTCTGAAAAGTATGTTCATGTATGTTCACTCAGTACTTGGTTGGGGCTCCTTTTGCATAAATGACTGCATCAATACAACTAAATATATAGACTTTTCCACTATATTAAAATGTATTGAGCTGCACCTGTATATTATTGTTTATGCACTTTACTGTTTACATGTTGCACTCTGGTTAGATGCCAACTCATCTCATGCCAACTCGTCTATTTTAACACATTCAGCTCAGCTCCAGTTAGAGCTGTCCCCAAGCCTGTTTTTGGGATTCGAACATTCGCCAGGTTTTTATTTTTATTTAAAAAAAAAAAAAATTCCAGTGGGCGATGGCCACTAGAATTTTTTTTTTGTACACATCAGGTAACGTAGAATGAGCTGGGCCCCGTTCCATGTACGTGGTTCAACTAAGTCGATCAACATGTCCATTATCCAGCTTCAGTTAACCCGATGTTCAAAGCCGGGATTTTCCTGTTTCACAAAGGAGGATTCAGTCTCGTTAACTCAAGCCAGACTTGAGAGTCAGGCTCAAGTCAGGCTAGATGCGCGCTCCCGTTTTAGGTGGAAAGCCAGCACGTATCGATGGCAGAGACCCTGATTCTCAACGGCATTGATTGATTAATTGATTTAAGACTTTATTGACAGATTGCAATAGGCTCAATCGCCTCGCCGACAAGTTAAATGCGTTATCTATAGGCTAATTCTAAGTCCCTCATTACCTCAATCAATCAGATTATATTTCTTTAAACTTGCCTGCTGGATTGAATAATCAAATGAGATCTTGCTAGCGAAAATTATTAGTTAACTGTTATACAGAATTACGATACGGCTCTCTTACCCATTGATTGATGTATAGTCAATCTTTTACTTATCTTCTCTGTGGTGTAACGGGTTCTTCTTTTGACTTTCACACGGACGACCGGGGTTCAAGGCCCTAGTCTTTTCCTTCTTTTTGCAATATAGGAATAATTCAATTTGGTGCACGTTGAGAGCTATATAAAGAATGACATCCTCAATGCATGTAGATTTATAATATTTTAACTTAAAACCAGGCTACTTTGGCGTATAATCCTTAATATTATATTCAAAAAAATCATATTGGAAACACGGGGATTTGAACCCCGGTCTCTGAATTGGCAGGCATGAGCACTACCGCTGGGCCACTGGGCCAGATGGGATAAATTCATTGTTTATACATTAATGAACGAGAGACCCGTGTTTAGAATATCCGTTGTTTTGAATGAAGTTTATCTCTTTATCCTCATTCATTAATGTGACGTCAACGGCTCATTCAATTTCTCAAATCCGTCAAACAGCGCATCTCATCAGACATCTTAATCCCAGTTACAATTAAAATAACCACATCATGTGTACATCGCACGAGCGAGAGCCACCGTCGCCACGGTATATATAACGTGCATTATTTAGGACAAAGTGAATTTAATATCAGCATTTTGGGTCTATTTTACATTTCAAAAGCCCCCTCTGGAAGAATGGAGCACAAAAACGTAATTCAGAATGGTATAATGCAGATCGTAGACTGTGGGAATAGTTTCAGGAAACGGGCTGTCACTTCTTTGCGGGGGCGTGGCGATAGTTCAGGCTAACTTGAACTTGAACTCTGCTTTCGACCAGGCTCAAACTTTTGGATATGTTGTCATGGTGATTTGGAAAATCCAGGTACATGAAATCGGAAAGTCAGGCTAACAGAGTTATCCAGCTAAAGTTATCCGGCTAACTCGGTTATCCCGGTACATGGAACGGGGCCCAGAAGTTGGAGAGGAAAGAGGGGGGAAAGAGAGAAAAGGGGGGGGGGGGGGAAGGGAAAGGGAAGAGGGGGAGGTGAAAAATAATAATAAAAAAAATTTAAAATAAAATAAGACTCAATAATAAAAACAAAGACAAAATAAAACTAAGACCAAAAAATAAAAATAAAAAAGGGGGGACATCACATAGGGTCAGACATAAGACAGAACATAAAACAATAATACAACATATCAGACAGGCTAGCGGCTGTTCCTGGGGAGGATCCGTTACATTTGATCCTACTTTTAGCAGAAGTCGGATCTTGTGTGTTTGACATATTCTGTCCATTTCGACCAGATCCGGTAGAACTTCTCCTGCTGAATTTGGATTGAAAATGACATCTTTTCCATTATGTAGATGTCATGAGTTACGTCTATCCAATCATCTACTGTGCCTCTGGTTTTAACCATCTTCTTGTGATAGCTTTCTTGCTTGCTATTAGAAGCATCATTATCAATTTTTTGTCATTGAAGTCCCATTTTTCATAGGGAATATTTAGGTATAGGGTGTCAAATTTCTAAAAAAATGCTTCTAAGTTCTTATGTATCTCTTGCCAGTATGGTACCAGGTTTTGGCATTCCCAGAATATATGTGAATGATTGGCTTCGTTTAGCCCACAGGATCGCCAGCATTTTCCCCCGGTCCCCTGATGTTTTTTCTGCCATGGGGTGATAAAAAACCTTACTAGGTTCTTCCAGCCAAATTCCCTCCAGTTGTTTGAGTCTGTTTGTTGAAGTCAGAGGTTCTGTGTAGGATTGTTAGTAACTGTCTAACTGCATATATAACTGTTTCCACTAGAGGGCGCTCTAGGCGGAGACACTCAGGAGTACTACCAGGGGGCGAGTATAAGTAGCTATGTCTCCTCCCACTTCTTTTTCTCCCCCATGTCTCTCAGTGAGAGAAGACCTGTAGAACTGCTGCTCCTCATGTGAATAAATAAACCACGCCAGTTAAGGCTCAAGATAGAAACCATGCCTCTTGACCACATTATTGTCGCCCTATAGCCGAATTCTGTTAACAGGTTATGGGCCCAGATAACGCCGGAGCGAAATAATAAGGGTAGCAAGCTTAGCTGAAGTATAGGCTAGGTTAGCGCCAGGAGCACCGCACGGCTAGACGATAGGCCAACAAGAGCTAAAGCTACGCCTACCACCAACGGAGAACATGAAAGCCAAGAAGCCTCACAGGAGAGTGAAGAAGGCAGCTGCTGGGAGTCGCTGGAAGGTAGCAGCCAAGAGCCCCGAGGAGGCGGCACCGGGGGAGACGGAGCATGCTGAGCACAACGGAGGCGAGGGGGAGAACCCCACCTCAGAACGTGTGGCGGCCAGAGGGAGGAACAAAGGGCCTCATTCAATGGAAAAGCAGAGAACTATGAGCTCTGCGAAGAGCGCATGTTATGCTACATGCACGGTACGGGGCTGAAGGAGACGATCCTGGCAGCCCCCACGGGAGAACTGACGGCGGAAGAGCAAGCCCTGGACAACCAGCATAACGCAGACGCGTACTGTGAGTTAGCGCCGCTGCTCGACGACACCAGCCTGGGGCTGATATTCCGCGACACTAAAGACCGAGGCAGAGAAAGCCTGGAGGTATTGAGAGAGCATTACATAGGGCGAGGGAGACCCCAAGTCATGGCCCTCTACATAGCACTGATGACCGTGAGGAAGCGGCAAACCGAGACTGTGACCGAATACGTCAACAGAGCGGAGCGGATCACAACGCCATTGAGGAGTGCCGGAGAAGCACCAAGTGATGGGCTAGTGGTGGCGATGATGATGAGAGGACTACCGGAGCTGTACAAACCGTTCACACTCCTGGTAACACACGGTTCAACGGATATGACGCTGGGACAGTTCAAGGCTAAGTTAAGGAACTTTGAGGCCTCAGAAGATACCCAACCAGCCGCCGCGGAGGCGGGAGAGAGGGCGCTAAAAGAGGACTCAGGACTGAGCAGGCATACTTTAAAAGTTTAAATATATTAAAATTATAAGGCATCTTTGAGTCAACTTTAAGTATCTTGAGTTGAGGCTGTGGGCACCGTCCTCTTTTTTGGAAATCACAATATGGTCATTGGTCACCCTAGAATATACAGTCCCTCCTCCCAGCCCAGGTACTACTACCTACGTAACCTCTGACCTATAGTGGAAAGAGTTAGACTTTTCAGAAGTTGCATATTCTGTTCTGACTTCTGACTTTATTTATTCCTTTATTCCTGTCTTAGATTGCAGATGTGAAGAAACCCAAGAAGACACTACAGCCAAAGCCTCCATCCACAGGTGATTTCTTTGGCGCCTTGTACAAACAGAACTCCCTCAAGCAACTAAGCAGAGAGGAGGCCGTCGCCGCCTGGATCGGCCGCACAGCACTCCCTACACGTACAGTCGAAGATGAGGATTTCATAATGATGTTGCGAACATTTGATAAAAGGTTCAGAGTGCCAAAAAAGACTAAAGTATCCAACCTGGTGGACAAAGTGTATGTGGAACAACAAGAGAAATGCAGGCACAGGTTGTCTATGGCACGCAAAGTAACCTTAGGTTTAGACATATGGTCCAAATAGGGTCTCACTGCATCCTTCATTGTGCTTGTTATTTCAACCCAGAAGATAATAAGCCTGAACATATTCTTTTGAACCTGAAGGAAATGGTTCACCCCCACACTGCTCAAGCTATAAGTGTGCTTGTGGAGGAGTGCATAGAAGCCTGGGGCATCCCAAAAGAGAAAATCCTCACGAGGATCACTGACAATGGCAGCAACATGGTGGCTGCGTTCCCGTTCCGTACTTCAGAAGAGGCCACAACTTCTGAGGAGTCGGACTCTGAGCACAATGAGGATGACATTGACGAGAACAACAACGATGTGCTGCAGGAAGGAGAGGATGACATTGACGGGTCAGTCTGTGCTTGAAGTTGAAATAATTCTATATTCATTCGAATAATAATAAATAGGTAACTGCTTGGTTATAATTGAATTTCATATACATATTAATAATTGTGAATTGAATAAATAAGTTAAAAAGAATAAATGGATCATTAAACTATGCATTTGTATTTTTTCTTATCTCCATCATGTAGGGACGAGTACGACTATGCCTATGGAGCAATGGAGAGGACCCCATGCGTTGTGCACACCCTCCAGCTTGTAGTAAACAAAACAAAACAAGACACCTGGTCAACCAGTTCCGCAAATCATCTGTCGCCACAGAGCGCTTGCTGCAGAGGTCTGGTCTCATCCTCATCAAAGACTGTCTCACCAGATGGTCCAGTTGTCACGCCACGATGGCGCGTTGTCTTCAACTCAAGGACCACGTCACAGCGGTAGCGGAATCCATGAGCTGGGACAGCCTGCAGCCCAGTGAGTGGCAGAAGATTGCCATGCTGCGAGACCTTCTACTGCCATTTGCTGAGCACACAAAGATGCTGCAAAGTGACACCCAATCCCTTTCCCTCGTTGTGCCTGCTCTTTTGGATCTCAGAAGCCATCTGTCTGAATTCAATGTAGCTCATGCTAGAACCTACAGAGAGGCAGCTTCACTGGCACAGAAGATGCTTTTCAACATGCACAATCGTTTCAGCGTTTTCCTTGACGTCACAGCCGTCAAGTTCTCTCCTCTTGCTGCAGCAGCATGTTTTGTTGACCCCCATGTATCAGCTGAGACCCTTATTGAGAATGAAGACGAGGGAATGCAGGATCTTCTACGAAAGGCAGAAGACTACATTGCTCACAGCATGCCACGAAGAGTGGAAGTGCGAGTGGAGCAGGTGACCGATGATGATGATGAGGAGGAACTGGAAAACGTGGCTTCAGCAGGAGAGACACCCTTGGCAAAGCGGCCTAGGTTCAAGTTTTTCAGTGCCAGTCGTCCAGCAAGGCCAAAGACGCCCAAGACCACTAACATTAGACAGGAGATTCTGAAATATAAAGAAGGGCTGTCCAACCACCAGGCTGCTAGTGCTAACACAGACGTTGAAGAATCTGCTATAGAGTTCTGGATTTCTCAGAGTCCTATGGTGTTTCCACATCTGAAACCTCTGGCCTTGGATCTCCTGGCGATGCCAGCATCCCAAGCCTTTGCCGAACGTGTCTTCAGTGTAACTGGTTACCTCTCAAATGGCCGCCGCAACAGAGCAAGAGACATATTGGAAAAAAGTGCTTTTCTCAAGATGAACAAGAACAAGTCTAAATAGTCAATTGTGAATGCAGGCAGCAGCACTGACCATCACCAACCCTAACTTAGGGGTTAGAGGTGGAGGTGGTCTAGGTCTGGTTAATAGAGGCCATAACCAGACCTAGACCACCTCTACTCTAACCCCTAACCAGACCTAGACCACCTCTAACTCTAACCCCTAAGTTACCCTAACCATGCCTAGACCACCTCGCTCTAAGTTCTAACCACTAACCAGACCTCTTCCATGTGGCACTTTAACACTGACCTCAGAATGTGATTTTATATAATGTTTTTATGCAGGCAGCAACACTGACCATCACCAACCATAACTTAGGGGTTAGAGGTGGAATTGGTCTAGGTCTGGTTAGGGGTTAGAGTCAGGTGGTCTAGGTCTGGTTAATAGAGGCCATAACCAGACCTAGACCACCTCTACTCTAACCCCTAACCAGACCTAGACCACCTCTAACTCTAACCCCTAAGTTACCCTAACCATGCCTAGACCACCTCGCTCTAACCACTAACCAGACCTCTTCCATGTGGCACTTTAACACTGACCTTCAGAATGTGATTTTATATAATGTTTTTATGCAGGCAGCAGCACTGACCATCATCACCAACCCTAACTTAGGGGTTAGAGGTGGACGTCTACTAGGTCTGGTTAGGGGGTTAGAGAGTCAGGTGGTCTAGGTCTGGTTAATAGAGGCCATACCAGACCTAGACCACCTCTAACCACTAACCCACTAACCAGACCTCTTCCATGTGGCACTCTAACACTGACCTAAGATTGTGATTTATCATTTTATATGTTTATGCAAGCAGATTGCAATCAGATTGCTACTGTGTGTACTATTATCTACTCAAGTTCAACTACTACTGTACTACTGTGTGTTTGTTTACGACAGTATCCTGTTAGTTAATGTTGTTACTTACTGTTACTGGCTGCCAGTGCTGACGACGACACTGTTATTTAATATTTATCATTCAAATAAATCGCTGCCAGGTCAGCAAGGCAAAGAAAGATAATGTGACTGTCTTATTAAGTTATTTCTCCATTCACAGATCGACACTCGACAGTGAGTGCACCCTTCCTGTGTATTACTTGTGCCGCTGACTCAGATTCCCCTAGGTTAAAAAATAAATAGGCAATTTAAATCAGAATATGTTCCATGTTGACTATTTCTGACTTCTGACAAGTTTTTTTCCATTGACTAAAAATAGACAAAAATGTCATCCGTTTTCGTCGACTAAATCTAGACGAAAACAAAAAAGACAAAATTAAGACAAAAACTGACTAAGACTAAAATAAATGAAAATGACTAAATATGATGAAAACGAAAAAGGAGCACTTGCCACATGACTAAGACTAAAATTAAAATGAAAATAGCTGCCAAAATTAACACTGATTGAGACAAATATTAAGATGAGCATGTGCACCCTGAATATGCTTACCCTGCATAGAGAGTCATATGTATATAAGTAAATAGGCTACATACAGAAGAAAAGACAAATTAAGTTAATAAAAAAAAAGGGAAAAGATTATATACATATATAAAAATAGAAATAAAAAAAATAAGGGGGGGGGGGCAAAAACAAAAAATACAAAATAGGGAGCAGAAGAAAACGGCACGCAATCATTCACAAGGTCATGGCTATAGCAACCTGGTTGGCATAGGGTTCCTTTTGAAGGAGTCCCTCCGATTGAAATAACAATAGTCCCCTTCTGAGGCATTGGCGGACAATCTATAGTGACTGAGCACTATAATAATATAGCCTAGGTCCACAAGTTCAGCCGAACACTCAATACGTCGTAATCATGTCTAATGCTGTTGGCGTTGGTTTCAGCTGTCCCCGAGTGTCCGTTGGGCCTAGGTAAATGGCCTAGTAAATTCAGGCCCAGTCTCTGCGCATTGAGTACTCCTAACGCGTACATATAGAACCTACATTATCCTATCAAACCGATCCCTTCTGTTTATTTAGCAGCCCCTAAACAGAGGAAACGTCTACAGTTTGAATGAGAGAGAGACATATGTAAGATAAGGGCTATCAAAGAATAATGAAAAAAAGCAAAAAGGCGTTAGAAATACGGGCAAAATATTATCCGCGTCGGCTGTTTGGGAAGCATAGAGTTCAGTTTCAGAAGCCAGTCTGCTTAATGTCAATAGCATCCCCCCATGAGGTCTAATTATCAGGTCTAACGCAGTCGACCAATGTAGCCCAACCAATGTCTATAAATTCAGTCTCGCATTCTACATTCATTGTTCATTGTTCATTGTTCCCGGCGTCAGATTAGCTTACCACTGGGTATACGTTGGGTAGCCGTCCACGCTAGGCTAACTTGGCCTTGAGGTACGCTTCGGCATCCCCAACAGACGTGAAGCGTATTCTGTCCCCGCTCTCTTCCGTAATCATCAGTTTAGCAGGGTAGTGGAGACTAGGCCTCAGCCCCCGCTTGTAAAGTAGTGCCATCACATCGCGGTACGGTGCTCGCTGTTCCAACACAGCCGGGGTATAATCCTCGTAGAAAGCAATTTGTTGACCGTCGTATAGCATCTCCGCTCTTCTCTTCCTGGCCTCCCGAATCACCCGTTCTTTAGTTTAATAGTTATGAAACCTGATGATAACGGGCCTAGGCTTTTCACCCTGCTTCGGTTTAGCTGCCAGAGACCTGTGTGCACGGTCCAATTCTGGAGGGTTAGGGAGGGTCTCTGCCCCAAGAATTTGGGGTAAAAGGGTGGCGAAGAAGGATGTTGGTCTCGGGCCCTCAATCTGTTCTGGTAGTCCAATGATCCGAAGGTTGTCAGCCTCGAGGTCCTCCGCCTTAGCCTTTAGCACCGCATGGCCGGCCCTCAGATCCGCACATGTAGCCTCCAGCAACGTAATTCTTTCGCTTACAGATTCTGCATTCTCCTCCAGGGAATCGACCCGCTGTGCATTGTCGGCCACGTCCGTTTTCATTTGGTCAAGTTTATCTTCCAAAGCGGTAATGGCTTTTCTGAACTCGGTGGTCATAGCCTCTTTGTGGCTTTCAAGCAGGGCGGCCAGCCAGGCCTTGCTAAAAGTATCGTCAGCCTCTTTCTCGTTCGGAACATCGCCCCGTTTTGGTCTTGGAGTCTTGGATGTCATCTTTGCGACGATAAATACTTAGTTAGCTATATCGATGTTAGCATATAAACAAGAATTGTGATGTTTTGGAGTCTTAAAACGTAGTAATTAAAAAAACATGAGGGAGAGAGGGAAAAACGCGTCCTACTCACTGCTCACCATACCGCGTTTTTCGTTATCTTAAAGGTACAGCAGACAGACAACTGTGTTTCAGAAAGAGCAGCGAGGGTCTAGGGCTTAAAGCCTACAGTGATGCAGACTGGGCAGCTGACACCACAGATAGAAGGAGTACCACCGGATATTGTGTGAGTTTGACCGCAGATAGCTCACTGGTTTCGTGGAAAACAAAGAAACAGCCCACCGTGGCTTTATCAACTTGTGAAGCCGAATATATGGCTCTAGCTATGACCATACAGGAGTGTATTTACCTGGAACAACTGCTCGAAGGGATGGATACCTATGTGTATAAGAAGACTGTTGTTTACGAGGACAACCAGGGAACCATTGTGATTGCTAGAAACCCTGTGTGCCGACAGAGATGTAAACATGTCGATATAAAATATAATTTCATTAGATCTGTCATCAGAGAAGAAAGGATGACACTGATGTATTGTCCAAGGGACGACATGGTAGCAGACGCTATGACGAAACCTGCCTCCAAATTGAAATTGAAGAGATTTGCAGAGGCCATGTTTGGTGTGTAGATATTGACTGTCATGTTCTTTTGATGTTTTTGGAGTATATTATTTCCTTTGTAAAATGTTTTTCAAAGAAGTTATCCAGTATGCTAATACAAACCTAAGTGGGAGTGTTGAAGTCAGAGGTTCTGTGTAGGATTGTTAATAACTGTCTAACTGCATATATAACTGTTTCCACTAGAGGACGCTCTAGGCGGAGACACTCAGGAGTACTACCAGGTGGCGAGTATAAGTAGCTATGTCTCCTCCCACTTCTTTCTCTCCCCCATATCTCTCAGTGAGAGAAAACCTGTAGAACTGCTGCTCCTCTCATGTGAATAAATAAACCACGCCAGTTAAGGCTCAAGATAGAAACCATGCCTCTTGACCACATTATTGTCGCCCTATAGCCGAATTCTGTTAACACTGTTGTTTCCCATTGTTGTGTACATAATCTGTCCCATACCTCTCCTGAGATTGACATATTGCATTATTTTTTTATTCTGGAGATGATCCTATTACATTTTGATGATTTGACTGCTGATGTAAACACTTCCATGATTTCTTGTTCTGCCGTTCCTATTTCTCCCACTAAATTTTGATTGAAGTAATGTCGTGCCTGCAGGTATCTAAAGAAATCTTTTTGCTCCAGTCCGTGTATTCTCTGTAATGATTCAAAGCTCTGGAACACCCCTTTGTGGACAAAAGTAAAATATTTGTTAGGCCTTTATCTGCCCATACTTTGAATCTGCCATCTGATTTGTTGGGGGGGGAATTGGAATCGAATGCACACCATCTCAACATTCTGAGAGGACCCTTCACTCCACACAGTTTGATCATGTCCTGCCAGATTCTTAGTGCTACATTAATCCAGGGGTTGTTTTTATTTTTCATGTTATCTATTAATTTGTTATCTGCCACTATTGCTGCTAGTTGGACCCCATCTGTCATTTCGCTTTCAATTTCCTTCCATCTTGCTGAGTATGATGGGGCGCACCAGCAAACTATTGGCCTCAGTTGGGCTGCATAGAAGTAGTCCCGTAAGCAGGGTAGGTTTATTCCCCCTTTTTCTTTTCTTGTCTGTAGCGTTTTGTATCTGATTCTGTTTTTTTCCCTGCCAGAGGAATCTTGATATTAGTCTATCCCATTCCATGAATTGCTTAGTGGGTATCTCCACTGGGAGGGTCTGGAACAGGTATAGTAGTCTTGGTAAAATGTTCATCTTTATTGAGTCCACCCTGGAGGTTAAACTTAGGAAGGGGATGAGGCTCCATCTTAATATGTCTGACTTTAGTTTTTCATTTAAAGGGCTGTATATTTTTGAGATATCCCTTGGCAGGTTCACACCCAGGTATTTTAGTGAGTCTACATCCCATTTCAGTTTATATTTCCCTCTAATATTGTTGGGGGGGTTGTAGTTGAACGTAAGAATTTGAGTCTTCAGGATATTTAATTTATAACCTGAAAGCGCCCCATATACTTCTAGTACATTCATTAGTTTTGGTATTGTCTGTGTGGGTTGCGTTAGGTACACCATGACATCATCTGCAAAAAGGCTTAGTTTATGTTCTCCGTCTGCCATGCCCACTCCCTTTATGTCAACATTTTGTTGCCGGACAACCCTGTCTAGTCCCGCGTTCTAGGGTGAAGGATTCAGATAGGTCCCCATTAATTTGATCCTTGCAGTTGGTTTGTCGTATAGGGCTTGAAAGGTTGCTATTATGGACTCATGAAAGCCAAATTTCCCTAATACCTTATATAAGAAGGACCACCTTACCGAGTCGAATGCTTTCTCTGCATCTAAACTTATTAGGGCTGCCTCTATTCCCGTTTGGTTGATGTGTCTAATAATGTGTAATGATCTTCTGATGTTGTCTTGTGTCAGCCTCTGTCTAATGAATCCTGTCTGGTCCAGGTGTATAAGGTTGGGTAGGATCTTATCTATTCTTTGTGATATAATGTAAACAGTTTATATTCCAAGTTTAATACACTTACGGGGCGATAGCTGCCACATTCCTGTTTGTCCTTCCCTTCCTTCGGGATGACTGAGATTATTGCTTCTCTCCAGGAGGGGGGGTATTTCTTTTTTTTCTAGTACCCAATTGAATGCCTTCAATAGTGTTGGGGTCAGTTGGTCTCTGAATGTTTTGTACCATTCTGCGGTGAAGCCATCTGTGCCCGGGGATTTATTTGTTTTTAATCTAGAAATTGCAGCGTGTAAATCCTCTATTCTTATTTCGTTTATCAAATTTTTATTTTGCTCTACTGTGACTTTGGGTAGGTCTAGAGAGGAGAGGAATGTTGCGATCTGGAAGTTGTTGTCTATTTTAGGTTGGGAATACAGAGTTTTATAGACGTTTTTCGAAGTTCTGTTGGATTTTGTCTTGCCTACATTCAATTGTTCCTGTGACGGCCGGGGTTCCTTATTGTATATATTGCATTATCTGCAAAGGGTTTTTAATCATGCAAACAATTTGCTCCTAAATAGGGAGGTGTAGTCTGACGTAACTTTGGACCGCGCCGCGAGGTCCACCCGTATAGGGATGTATCATTGGGAAAATGGATTATCGGCTATTTTAACAATTCTATCTCATGAACATTGGAAAGCTTTCCATTGTTGCACAAAATGACATTATTTGTTAAGCATTTTTGGTTGAAATTAAATTCAGCGATTTCTTTTTACAATTAATTGCGAATATTTTCATGTTGAGCTATAGATTGTGGATGAATACGCACAGAAAGTTACACCATGGAAATGTTGATGCTTTATTTGTTTTAAACTAGACGATTTAGAAATGGGCAATAAGCAATGGGCAAATACATTGTGTTTTCAAGATGGTGGACCGGCTATAGGCCAAACGGTGAAGTATAATAACTCCGGCTAGCGATTGATTGATTGATTGATTGAAAACTTTATTAACAGATTGCAGAATGGGTACAGTACAGTACAGCTCAATACATACAATTGTTAAGGGGATGCAGCAATTTTCAATTCCTCGTAACATATATGACATACATGACATACAGATAGACAGTACTGCTACATCTATATATTTATGACATACCATATTTGTAAATACAGTACTGTTTGCAAGACAGGATCACAGATGACTTCAGCAGGTGGTCAAAATAAAAAAAACTCATTACAGGCCAGACCGTCAATAGTTAAGATGAATATTTTGCCCAGAATTTACTTCATCAGCTCCATGTTGCCGTTACCCCCCCCCCCCCCCCCCCCCCTGCTGGTTACTGGCAAAAACTGCACTCTGCTGCATATAAATTCATTTGGAACAACAAATGCCCACGATTAAAAAGATCCACTGCACAGAGAAATAAAACCGATGGGGGTTTAGCCTTTCCAGACTTCAAATATTACTTTAAAGCATTCTCTTTAAGACCACTGATCACCTGGTTTGATTCTCAAGCAGCAGTATCCTGGAGACCATTGGAGGAGAAGATAGTGGCCCCACATAGACTGCAGGATATAGTGTACACCAACATATCAATTAAGCAATGCAACTTAAGATTTGGCCCTCTTATTACACATGTGATCTGGATTTGGCGTGACACACGTGTACTAACCACCATAAATGGCACATGCATTCTCCCCTATTTAATAACAATTTACTCCTTATTGGACAACAACCTATCAGATACCCTGGTTGCGTGTAGCATAATGACAAGCAAGCAGTGCAAAAATGCGGAAGCATTCGTCACCGCACGCCACTACGGTAAAGCGCCTTTCTTTTCAGGCCCGCTTTGGGAGCTGTCGCGCGGAAATAGGCTGTCTATTGCCATTCTCTTTGACAAACTCTAACCTTAACCAGCTCCTTAACAGCGCCTAAACTTAACCGTTCTAACCTTAACCAACTCCGAAACAATGCCTAACCTTAACCTTAACCTTAACCATGCCTAACCTTAACCATAGAAAGAATATTGCCATTCTCTTTGACAAACTCTAACCTTAACCAGCTCCTTAACAGCGCCTAAACTTAACCGTTCTAACCTTAACCAACTCCGAAACAATGCCTAACCTTAACCTTAACCTTAACCATGCCTAACCTTAACCGGCGAAAGAATACATGTTAAAAAAAAAATCACGTTAAAAAAATTTACGGATTCGAACTCGCCAGCAACGAGCCGTAGGATCCACAGCCATGCAGTCTTGCCAATTAAGCTATTTCTGGATACTGAATAAGGGGCGGTGACTTATATATATTGAGCTCCGCTCGTGTCGAACCAAGGCGGGATCTCATGCGCGGGCACCTCGCGCGAGCACGCCGGCGCACGCACGCACCTGAGCGAGCACGCCGCCGCCGGTGCACGCACCTGGGCGCTGGGCGGCGGAAAATGAAAGGCGCATTACCGCACGCCACTACGGTAGAATGCTTCCGCATTCTTGCACTGCTTGCTTGACATTAAGGAACAGGCACCCTGGTTGGGAAAAGAAAGGCATACACACATTGGGGTATATCTTCGATGACTCTGGTCTCTGCAGTTTTCAAGATATATCCAACAAATTTGACCTCCCCAGTTCCTCCTTTTTCTTCTATTTACAAATAAGAGCAGCTCTGAAGGCTCACGGCGTCCCATGGGATGCTCCACTTGAGCACCACAGGTTTCACAAATTATTTTATGACAAGGATACGTCGAGAGGCTTCGTCTCTGACTTTTATCGCCACTTACTTACGTCCTCATATAAGGTCCTTCCCCTAGACTCGGTTTGGAGGAAGGATATCCCAGAGCTGGAGGTAGATTTTGATTGGGATGCAGTCTGGGAAAATGTTCGGCTATCATCACGCAACCCAGATCACCAACAGATTAATCTTAACTTTGTTCATAGGACTTACCTGAACCCTAGACGATTGTACCTAATGGGTCTCAGACCTGACTCTCGATGCTCCTTGTGTTCAAACGGTGCTATTGGTACATATATGCATATGTATTGGGAATGCCCTCCTGTTGAGACTTTTTGGGAAAATGTTACCACTCAATTATCAGAGATTTTATTTTTGACCATACCGACACTGCCTTCTGTACTGTTGTTGAATGATGTTTCTCAGTTATCAACCTCTGTACATGTAAAGAGACTCCTTTTGGCGGGTCTTACAGCTGCCAAAAAGTTGATAGCGTCACGCTGGATTCAACCGGATAAAATGTGCCCGAAGGTATGGATTCTCACCTATCTCGATGTGATTTATCTAGAGATATCTACTGCGCGAATTTTAGGTGTTAATGAAGCCAGCATCGCAGTCTGGGTAGCTGTGGTGGATACGATAAAGGAACGCATATACATTTGGAGTTTACTGGTGTTGAATGAAGTAGTGGATGTATAGCCCACGTTGGGGTCCTGAGGGGGGGGGGATGGAGAGCGAGCAAGTGTCCATGGATTGTATTTATTATTTTTATGTCTTTTAGTCTATTTTCATTCTGATTTAATTACTGGACTGTCTTTATTGTTACTATTATTTCTGTTATTGTCCTGTGAGTTATTGTTGATTATTACTGTATTGTTTGTCTTGTTTCATGTAAAAAAAAAAAGAGAGAAAATAAAAAACATTTGTTCAAAAAAAAGAGATGGTGGACCGGCCGGAAACAGCAATCACGTAACCACTACACCTCCCTATACTAATAGTCTTTCGGGTATTTTATTTTGGAAAAATGGCCACTTCCATCCGCGCCTCACTCCAGCGTACTTGACTTACTCGCAGGTTTTTTTCTAGTTCAGTACTGTCGAGTCTTGACTTTAGGCACATAGCACACATTGCTGCGGTTGAGTAGTAGTACCTACTTACCGGTCACGGGTGGCTTCAATAACGTTTGAATGATGATCCATTTTGTGAATACATTTGTTGAAACAACTTTGTTGGCCGACGGCTCCTGCTATCTTAACGTTAGCTGCGCTCTAACGTTACATAGCTTAATTAACGTGCATAACATACCTGTGTAACGTTAAGCAGCTTGTGTTCCGCTGGGAAAGCATCAGCATCACTGCATACACTTTGTTTAATCCAAACGTCCATTTGGAAACGTTGAATTATGAAACCAGTATGAGACGCTGTGCTTATTTATCGTTTCAATTCGGAAAGTTGATGCTCACATGGCTATTTTGTTTAGCCCGTCCTTCAGCGAATACGATTTTTTTTTTTTATAAAAAAAAGAATTTAATGCATATGGCCACGGGGGAAAAGACGCTACACACGCACATACACACAGACAGACAGACAGACAGACAGACAGACCTGCTGGGAGCTGCACCAGTGCGATAAGGGAAAACATTCAGTCGCACTGCACTGATTTTTGGGCGCACAGTGCAACCAAAACAGTCGCACTCTGGAGCCCTGTCTTCGCTGCATGTCTTCTCTCCATCCCTCCTCCTGGAGCAAGGACCTGCCCTGGGTTGAGTACTTGCTGAACGCCATGGTCAACGACTCCACCGGCCGGTCGCCGTTTGAGTGCACCTCTATATACACTCACGGTACTATAAAACATGATGCACCTCTATATACATTCACGGTACTATAAAACATTATGCACCTCTATATACACTGATGGTTCAAAATCATGTACCGTAATTTTCGGACTATAAGCCTTGCCTTTCCCCCCCATTTTTCGACCCTGCGGCTTATATAGCGGTGCGGCTTATATGTGACTCGACGTGACCAAACCCGAAAATGTAAAAATCGAAATATTGCTTTTTTGACTGCATTGAAATGTTATTTATCTGTTCCCTTATTTGCTAAACTTAATACAACTTGTAAATGAGTTAATTCTTGTTATTTGTCAGACAGTATTGTGTCGCAATGCTAATTATATATGGTAATTAAACATTAAAACACCTGCGGCTTATAGTCCAGTGCGGCTTATATATGTACACATCATTCAATTTAGCTGCTGCGGCTTATATTCATGTGCGGCTTATAGTGCGAAAATTATGGTATATTGAATTGAATGAAAATCTTTATTTATCCCCGAGGGGAGATTCAGGTGTCCATCACAGCATCAACAGCCATTTAAAACAATACAATACATACAATTAATTAATACGTGTTCAAAACAAAGACGGACATAATAAGTAGGGATACAAAAGAGCTAAACTAGAGCTAAAAAGAAAGAAATTATTCAAAGAGTCTATGCAGGTTGTTATTACAGTCCACAAATCAGATCCTTCAAGTTTCAAGTTTCTTTAATAGTTGTCATACAGAAGTACAGAATACTTTCATACAAAATGCTTCTTACTGTTACGCTCCAGAGACTGTGCTAGACAAGATAGTATCAAATAACATAGTATAGCATGTAAATTAGAAGTAGAAAATGAGGTCACAGTGTTCAGTATAGACATATGTACAATGTTCGATGCAGAATAGACGTAACTGAGTTACCATATAATATACAATACTATGCAGTGTACTAATGTACAATACTATATAGTGCAAAGCAGAAATGGGATGAGGTACAATTTAGGTACAATTTACAGTAAGGTGTACGAGTTGTAGTGCAATCCTTCATCAATAAATATAAAGTGTGGGGAGTGGGTGCTACAGTGTGTTTGTTTAAAGTGAGTGTGTGCTATAAAGTGTGGGGAGTAAGTGCTACAGTGTGTTTGTTTAAAGTGAGTGTGTGCGTGTGGATGTGTGTGCTATGTGCGTTTGATGGTTGTTGTTGTGTAGTGTTCATTGTTCGTTGAGCAGCCTGATGGCCTGGGGAGTCTTTCTGTGCTCGCCTTGAGACTCCGGTATCGCTTGCCTGACCGCAGCAGTTCAAAGAGGCAGTTGTTCGGGTGACGAGTCTTTAATGATTCTCTTAGCCTTGCCCCTGCACCGCTTGTTGTAAAGGATTTGGATTGGATCCTCCAGTCCACGGCAGTTAGCCCGTCCTGGCCCTGCCTGGTTGTGGAGCCTGATTGCCACTGGCACGAAGGACTGCCCAAATCGCTTTGTGGTGTGTCAGGGGGGGGGGGGGGGGGGGGAGGGGATAAGTCTGTGACTAAACATGCTCCGCATTGTGGTCAGCTCATCATGGAGGGTATGGCAGGGGTTCTCAAGGATAGTGTACAGCTTCCTCCTCGTCCTCCCCTCTGCCACCACCTGCAGACTGTCCAGGTCCGCTACCACCACAGAGCTTGCTTTCTTAACCAGTTTGTTTATTTTGTCTGTGTTGGTGTTGCCCCCCCAGCATACCACAGCGAAGAAGAGGGCACTAGCCACCACAGACTGGTAGAACATCTGCAGCAGTTTGCTGCAGACATTGAAGAGAGAGTGGTATTCCAGGAGAAGAGAGAGAGTGGTATTCCAGGATAATAGAGAGAGAGGGTAGGACTGGGAGGCAGACAGTGGTATTATGTTAAGGATAATATAGACAGGCTTTAGAGAGTTTATGGGCTGACGCTGGTTAAGAGCAGGACAAATGAGAGCTTCTCTCTTAACACCCAACACTTAACTGATCCCAGCTGAGTCAACAGCCCACTACCGCCATGGGAAAACCATATACCTGCATTTGATGTATTGTGTAAGTGTTTCTATTTGATAGAATTTAATTACATTTATACTCCACTACATTTCAAAGCAAATGCACTTTATTTATGACATTTTTACTGCACAGCGTCCATAAAACATGCACACTGACGTTGCTTAGGAGGAAGATGTTTTGTGTGATTGTGAGGTGCACCTCACTTGCAACACATGCAATGATCAAACACATATTTCTACCTTTGATTCTTGAGTACATTTCATATCAAATAGTTTGATACTTTTAATTGAGTGGAACGGCCTACTGAACGGAGGACCTTTTTCCAGAGTATACAGAGAGCTTGATAGAGGAGAGGAGTAGGGTGAAAAGACAGGGTGGGCATTCCTCTTTAGATAAGAGCTAATCCTTTCTAATGTTTTATGTCCTATTAGGAAGACAGTTGAAACAAGATGAAACAAATCCTCACCAACATACTCCCGTCCCATGTAGTTTCCTTATCAATCAGGATTAGTAGGCATACCATAAATCGCAACCGTATAGAGCAGGTTGGTATTTGCATGGTTGCCTCCGCCGTCGGTGTGTGAATGGGTGAATGTGAGGAACACAAATTGTAAAGCGCTTTGGATAAAAGCTATATAAATGCACCATTTACCAAAGCCACACACACACACATAAGCACAAATAAGACATCAGACACCTTTTTTATCGCAATGGATTAGGAAGATTTGATAGTAAGGGGAAGGTGATTCCACAGCTTCAGAGTCTCTGTTGTTAAGTCTCAATCAACCTCTGACTTTGTTTTACTACAGCAGAACAAACAACTTATCAAAGGATTTTTTTATTTTATATTGATGTAATCTCAGTATAATTTTGCTGGAGAATGCCACATACAAGCCCCTAAAGGGTTTTTAGGCAATTATCCTTCACATCTCTTTGTGTATTATATTGTGTATTATATATAATTGTTTTTATATGTGTAAATAAACAAAGCAGAAACAGAAACAGAACAGACGAAAGCCCTTCAAAGCATCTAAGACTACGTTCAGACTGCAGGCAAAAGTGGGCCAAATATGATTTAAATATGACTCGGATCAGATTTTTTCGCGACAGCACAAATCATGTGATCTTTTCAATTCTGGTTTGGGCCACTTTCATATGTGGTATTAAATCAGATACAGGTCAGATCTTTTACAATACAACCTCAGTCTGAACAGTCATGAGAATTCACTTTTACATCACTCTAGATTGACATTTGTCACAATTTTTACATCTATCTTCTTTATTGTTTATGTGCGCATTCTGGTCAGTTCACATTGGAATATGGTATTGGCCACAAAAAATTATATAATAATAATAATAATAATAATAATAATAATAATAATAATAATAATAATAATAATAATAATAATAATAATAATAATAATAATAATAATAATAATAATAATAATAATAATAATAATAATAATAATAATAATAATAATAATAATAATAATAATAATAATAATAATGCAATTAACACAATGTCTGCCACGCAATATACGCATCCTTAGCAGCTGATGCCATCACTGTAAACGGTGGGAGTCGCTCACCTTGTCTGCAGGGCTATAACTATTTAAATATTATAGCTATATATGCAATACTATGGCCCATTTGACATCGGGTATCTATCGTTCAAGATGTGGAAAAGTAATATTTTTTCCATCCATACCATCTGCTAGATCGTATGTCCATTTGGCCGACGCCATAAGCCCCAAAAGCATAATGATTCTGGCGTTCCGAAGGCGATTCAATGCAATCGAGTGTGTATCTTGATCCATGTTACAAGATAACTCCGCCCGGAAGACATTCACTGACGCACAGAGTCAAGCTTCCTTCAGAAAGTAAGTGCAACATTGGCCACATACCACCAGGCGGCGGTATCGGGCCGTTGAGATCTCAGACAGAGTGCCAAACATTCCCACAGCATAGCAGGATGAATTATGAATGGAAATAGCGAATAAAAGAAATAACGATCCAATAACGAGTTTACTCGTTGTTGGCAGAATTCGATTGGTGGGCTAGAACGAGTTAACTCGTTTTTGGCGCAGAAACGGTTAAATAATAAGAATAATAATAAGAATAATGTGAAAAGCTAAACAAAGAAAAATCTGATCTGAGCACTAAGACTTGTAGTGTGAACGTACACTAAGACCTATGGTACGAGACAAACGTTTAGCCTAATCTTCAGAGGCGCACATCCATGTAAGGCTTTGAAAACAAACAGTGAGATTTTAAACACAAATGGTATAGCTGACTGTGAGCCGGTGAAGTGAGGAGCGATACGTTCCCTCCATTGGATCTAGAGTCGAGAAGCGCCTCGCTGCAGCACTCTGCACTAGCCGGAGGCAAGAGACAGAATTTATAAAGATGGCCGCCCTCACCGGACCACCTGTTTGGATTCCAGGTTGTGCTCGACATCGTTCACCCGCTCGGCATAAACTACGGTTCCTCATGTAAACAAAAGCTAAGCTGAATGAACACAATGGCATTTCGCTCAGTGTCAGGTTGTGGGAGCAACATAATAACCACAACACTGTCCCAGCTTGCTTGTGCATATGCTATGAGTGACAATGCTTGCCTCGGAGGGGGGGGGGGGGGGGGGGGTTGAACACAGCTGTTGTATGTTGGAGACACATTTTGCACATTACGCAGCAATTCAACAAAACCACTGTGAAAATATTACTGGAATATCTACTGAGAACTATCTCAGCACTTTCCCTTTGTTATCATCTGACAAGCAGGATGAGAGGAATTTATCAGAGCACGACAGATTTAAAGACGCACACACACTAAATCAACCTTCACACACTAAATATGAACCTGGGTCCACAGCTTTTCTAGATAAGATGAACATGTCTCTTTCGAGGCTGAAACAAGTCAACATGTCTTACATAAAGGAGAACGACTTTGTGCACACTGTGACACTACTCAGGGATTTCACGGGAATATGGGATATGTTTCTGCTTCAGAACCGTTACAAAATAAAGTTATTTCTTTAACAAAAGCTCCGACACATGCTTTTATGAGTGTCCAAAGTCAGTCTCCCTTGCTTTGTCAATGGAGCTGCTACAGAGTGTGTCCCTTGGCACCATTAGAGCCTCAGCTCAGGTAGGATTGTTCACATTTGACACTAATAACAACCCGAGATTTAAACTACCCCAAAATTATGTTTGGGGTGGGCATTCCTTTTTAATACGCGACAAACGGGTACGACAGTGGTTCAGGAGGTAGAGCGGACGTCCGGTAATCGGAAGGTTCCTTGTTCAATTCCCGCTCCTACCTGCAGTGTGTCGACGTGTCCTTGAGCAAGACACTTTAACCCCTAATTGCTCCCAATGAGCAGGTCACCAAAAATTATATCGCGATATCGATAACAATATCATGTCACTCGATTAAAAAAAAGCGAGTATTAAAAAAAATAAGTTAACACGTTTTTTTTATTTATTTCTTTATTAAACAACAGATGTATGTTTATTTTGCAGCAATTATTTGTCGTTGCCGCCATCTTTAGTGTTACATCCCCTCACACTCCAGTTCTCAGGCTGCAGCTGGTTTGAAAGCGAAAGTAAACCGGCTTCTCTGTTGGCTGTGGCTCCAGGGGAGTTGAACAGTTCTGGCTCTGCTAGTTTCTTTTCTATCTTTTGGCGCTTTTTTGGTGGACAAACCACCGCACATGTGCACCGTGACTCATGACTGGAATCTAGCTCTGCTAGCACACATAGCCTACTGTGTACAGACAGTTTCAAACTGTATTTTAAATTAGAAAGCAAACAAAATAAATGGACAAGAGAAAAATAAATCTCAATTTGGTCAGTATTGTCATTTGGACAAGCAAAGCCATTACTTTAAGTTGCAGGCAAGAAAGACAAGTCTGTCCACTGTCTGGTTTTAAAACTGCCCTGTTGCAGGTCACACCAAAAAAAAATATTATAATTCGATATATTTTTTTATATATATTTTTTCCAATATCGATTATTAAAATATATCACGATAATTATCGTTATCGTTATATCACCCAGCCCTAGGTCAGCACCTTGCATTGTTGCCTCCGCCGTCGTGGGTGAATGTGTGAATGAATGGGTAAAATGTGAGGAACAAATTGTAAAGCGCTTTGGATAAAAGCATTATATAAATGCACCATTTACCAAACATCTCTGTCTCATATCTCTCGGAGCTATGTTGTGTGCTGAAAATGCATAGTGGGAATCCGAAGGCTGCATCCTACCATGTATTGAGCTACATTTCTAACACTGTATCCTCTGCTGTGGAAAATCTCCAGGTCTCAGATTTCATTCTTTGTTCTCGGGAAGCGGCACAGTTCAGCCGGTCACATCGAAGCCCGTCAATTATGCTTGATCCATATGTTATGGTCATTTATAACGTCGATCAAATGGGGATAGGGGGGGTCGGGTGGCGTAGCGGAGATTGTGCTCGTCACCAATGCAAGAGGCTGCAGTCTCGACTCCCGGAGTTAGCATTGCCTGTGGCTTGGGCCGATCGTCATACTAACTCGTTTGGCTGAGTTAGCGGGAGAGAAATCGTGGGTGGTAATCTGGCGCTGTGGACAGCGGTACAGGTCAGGTCTGGGCGCCTGCTCAGCGAAAGACAGGAAGTGGTGAAGGCAGCGTGACCTCCCACGCGTTACACTTCACCAATGAGAGTCCTCGCTGCCAGGTGAAAAGAGAGCCACTGGCTGTCTCCGCATGTGTTGGAGGAAGCATGCGGTAGACTTCAGGGTTCCCTTGTACCGACCAGTAGGGGGAACATGTGCACAACGACCAGGTAGGGGAGGGGGGGAATTGGCATAATGACTAAATTGGGATGGGGAGAAAAGGAGAAGAATCGGAGAAAGAGAGGATAAAAATATATATATATATATATATATATATATATATATATATATATATATATATATATATATATATATATATATATATATATATATATATATATATATATATATATATATATATATATATATATATGGGGATTGGATCTACCAGATGGCGATCAAGAAATTGGAATATTCTTTTTTGGATTACTTTCGGCCGAAGGTAAGAGCGTAACCGTGTCTAGTGTTCAATGCGAATGCCGTTACCGATGCTAGAATAATCAGAAACAACCCCCCCCCCCCCTTTCATGCATCCATGATGGAACATAATACCGATAATGTGGACTTGAATCCGGAACAAAAGCGGGTTCAGGCGAGGAATGGTAGAGTCCACAATGTAATACATGTTGCATGGATGGAAAAAATATAAATTTTTGCATCTTGACCGGAAGAAACCCAGTGTCAAATGACTATAGTACTGTATCCATAGCTATAGAATATGGTTATAGCTCTACAAACAAGGTGACCGTTTACATGGAGTTAATAGGTGGCATGAGGGTTTAACGATGAGTAAGAAGCGTGGCATCATTAAGCATTAGATCACGAGACAGAGTGGGTTATAGAAATTAGATCACGAATATGGGTGGTTGTTAGGCCCGAGGCGCAGCCGAGGGTCGTTAGACCCCCATAGGCGTGATCTCATTTTTTTTTTGATTTTTATTTATTTTTTTTTTTTAGATTTTTTATTTTTTTTTTAACACACATATAAACAAACATGACAACACACGATAAGATACACAAGCATTAATACACAGTGTATATCCAACGAAATTACCATTTATACCAATGTCTTATACAGGATATACCCCTAATACCTGTTATCTAAAAATCTACACACATATGCTCCAGCTCGAACCCCCCCCTCCCGGACCCCTCTTTGGATAGTACCTCCATTATCCCTCGCTCCTAACCAGACACTACCATTATAAACTAGCTTTTATTCTCTCCACCACTTCTAACCACATTGTCATTTTGGATTCATTGAGACCCAGAATTCTTGCTGTAGATATATATATATATTTTTTTTTAAACTTAAATTTTTTATTAACAGTTTTTAGACAGACAGCACTTACAAAAAATAAATAATAAAAAATAAAGAGACTAGCATCACAATAAAAACAAAAAGAAACAACAGTGCACATAAATATTTACATGGGTATCACATGGTTAGTTGTCTGGTTCCCCTACTGTTGTTTTCTAGGTATTTGATACAAAGGCTGATTGTGTATCTCCCTTAAACAGGCATAAACAGGTAATTCCTACTCAAAGATGATAAATGCTGACTAAGGCTTGTATGTGTGATCTGGGTCCAGAGACCCTCCTTGAGCTTCTTTCTTCCCTTATCCTTCGTCCTTTCTTTTTTTTTCTCTTGTTTATTAACTTTCACTTTGCCTTTTGGTTCACCCATACACAAACCACATCATCCCTGAATATTTAATATCACACCGTTAAACAGACATAAATAATAAGGTATAAAAGCATTCAGCAATTGTAATATCCCAAAAACAAAATAGAAAATACTAACTAAAGCACAGGTGTGTGACATGGGTTCATAGACCCTCCTTGAACATCTTTCCTCCTTTACCCTTCGCCCTCTTGTGTTGCATTTGGTTCTTCCTCTGTGATGTCGTTCTCGTTCATTTTATAATCCTCCCACTTTCCCCATCTTTCCCCAAATTTCTCTTCCTGTAACCTCAGCATGTGTGTTATCCTTTCCATATCCTGTATTTCTTCCACTATTCCTACCCATTTTGCTATTGTCGGTGGGTCTTCCTTGTACCACAGTCTCGTTATTGCTTTTCTGGCCGCTATCAACATTATCTTTATTAAATATTTGTCCCCCCCTTGTATTCCCTCGTGTGTCAGGTCTCCTAAGTAAAGCACCAGTCCTGTTTGTGGTAGCCCGTATCCTAATATTCTGATCATTGCTTCCCCTATCTCCTCCCAATACCCCTTCAGCTTCTGACATCCCCAGAATATGTGCGTGTGATTTGCCCCCTCCTTCCCACACATCCTCCAGCATGCTTTTTGTGTTGGTGCATATTTTCCCTTCAGCTCTGGGGTTATAAAGAATCTGATTATGTTTTTCCATCCAAATTCTTTCCATATTCTCGATCCTGTTGTTGAATGTTGTACCTCGCATATGTTCCCCCATTCCTTCCCTGTTATTCCTATCTCTAGTTCTCTCTCCCATTTCTCCCTTATATAATCGGTCGTGTGTCCCTTGCTGGTCATTATAGCCCGGTATATTGCTGATATTACTCTTCCTTGTCCCCCTTCGTATGCCCATACTATCATCTTTATTATTCCATTCTGTTCCTCGTCTTTGGCCCCCCTTATTTCTTTGTTGTAGTAGTCTCTAACCTGTAGATATCTGAAGTGGTCCCTGTTTTCTAGTCCAAATTTCTCCTTTAATTTTTGTAGTGTCTGCATTTCTCCCTTCTCTATCATTTTGCATATCGCTGTTGCCCCCCCTCTCTCCCACCTTCTGAATCCATGGTCTAACCTCCCTGGTTTGAATCTCTTGTCATGTGCTACCCATCTCAGGACCCCTGACTGCTTCTCCAATTTGTGTGTTTTTACTACTCTGTTCCATATGGTCAAGGTGCATTTGGTGATTGGATCTAATAGTCCCTCTTTTTCTTTAAATAGTTCCCTATCTCCCACCAGAGCTTGTACCTTGTATCCCTCCTGTTACAAAGGATCAGATTAAACCGAATATATATATTTATTGATTGATATATATTGCATAGTATTTGTATATCGTTTGATATCCCTTGTATATTCCTTGTACATATACACGGAATATCCCGTTAGCCTACTACAGACCATAATATTTCATTCTCCTATTGGACAGCGGTCCACAGGCGCCAGAGCCATGCCTCCGGAGTCAGGTTCAAAGTCACCGTCAAGACATGTCTGTGCATGCCCGGCCTTGCCCAGGGATACGAGACAGAAATGTCGTTGGCACTAGTTTGTTCACCGTGCATATAAATATGGCGCAGGTGAATACAGAAGCACTTAGCTTAGTCTAAGAGTTACCCAATAAGTTGAAGCCTCACCCACGATACTCCGTGCGGTGAAGTATGGCCTGTTTGGCCCCAGAATAGAGCATTGAGACCGCGTGCGAATTAATAACTGAATTGTCAGAGTTTGGCGCTATACCGTCGAGTGCGACATATTTCTATTAAGTCAGTAATAGTCTATTTGTGTATAGTGTATCGTGCGGCTAAAGTTCTACAGTGACCAGCATCACCAACGCTTCCTCGTACCAGCTAGAGTTCTTATCCAGGCTGGGCTGCTTTCATGGCGCTTTCACCCGAGGAGACCTAGACGAGAACCGTGTGGACATGTACACTGGATTAATCTACCCGACGACTACATAGCCCTTTGCGGCTGGATTATATTTGTTTTGGTCCTGTGATTTATGGAGCGGAGAATCGCCGACGCCTGCACGTGTTGGATTTACCCTGTGAGGAGCCAAGTCGAGTCCGCGCCTCAGAGAGCCTGAGGCCGGCTAGCTTTCTTCACTGTGGAGCTACAGTCTACGGAGAACAGCTGTATTTGTCTGTGGATCAAGAGGCTATTGCACCGTCTCCTGTACTTGGAGTCTCCTTAGTCATCGTTGACCAGACTCTCTACTACCGACAGATCCTCTACCCCTGCTGGCTTACAACCAGGGGGACCCTTCCAGTATCTCCCGCTATATATTACTAGTGTACCATAGATATAATTCCCTAAGATTCAGGTTGTATAATTACCTCCTGCGTAACCAGAGAATGGACATTCATTGTTGATTTGCCTACGCACATTCCTTTGCCTTACAAGTGCATTCAAAGTATAATAGAGAAGTATTATGTACCTTTTGCTGCAATAAATACTTAAAGACAACTTTGTATAGAACCGGTTCATTGTGGGAAGTGTTCATTATATTTATATATCATGTACTGTATGGCCAGTAATTAAAGTACATAAAGCGGTAGTGGTTTAATGATACCATACTTATCAATACAGTCAGGGAATTGTACCCCTCAGTTACAATTGGTCCTTCGAGCCGGAGGGTAACTAGTGTAATATTAATATAGTGGTATTAATATTGACATGGCCTATGATGAACACTCCACAAAACGGTTCTCCTAAAGTAGATCGCCCGCAGCGTAGACGGCAGACACCTCAGTACTTAGAGGATTACGTTGCCAATATACTACCTAGCCTTCTACAGACGGTAAACGCGGAAAAAGTAGATAGTAAAATTATGTCCGACCCTATCGCCCAGGCTACCCCGCCAATAGAGGCCCTAGTGGGTTCTAACGTAACTGACCAAGCTCACGGTAGGGACCAGGAGGGACCTGACACGACTTTACCCCCCGCCAAGACCGAAGAAGTAGTCCCCGGAGAGCTCCAGGATAAAGACAGCCCTCCAGGGATGGAACTCTACCCGCTACAAGAAGAGGAGAGCACCCCGGAGATGGATCTCCAGGACTCGCCACAGGAGAACAGATCTCCAACGAGTACTGCCAGGAGCGGATCACCTCAACCAGCGTCTTCCCCCAGCGAGGCGGACAAGATGCTGGCACAGGCATTCCTCGCCAGCCTAGCAGCCTCAACAGAGCGCGATCGACTCCAAGCACAGACGCTTAGTGAGCGCGAACATTCTTCCATGGAAAGAGAACGCCTTCAGGCGCAGCAACGGAGCGACGAAGATCGTATACGTCTAGAGATTAGACGCCTTCAGACGGAAGAGAATATGGTAAGGGACCGGGCCGAAGCCCAGCGCGCCGCCGCCGAAGCCCAGCGCGCCGCCGCCGAAGCCCAGCGCGCCGCTGCCGGTGCCCACAGAGAAGCAGAGCGCGACCTCGCTCTCACCAAGCGCGAAGCCGAGCGCGACCGATTACAAGCGCGGATAATGGAGCAGCTGATCACCAGGGCAACACCCCCTCCCTCCGCACGGGGTTCCAGGGCCTCGTCAAGACAAGGGTCAAGGGCACCCTCCCCTACCCGATCAAGCGACCCTGAGCCCGACCACCAGAGAGAGCCTATACCCCCCTCCGAACTCCTTCCCCGACCGGTCCACGCGAGACCCAGCTACAAGGAAGAAGGCTAAATAGACGACTACAGGATCTAGAGGACCTGCCAGAGGAAGAAGAAGAGGGAGAGGAGGAGAGTCAAGCCCGACAGCAGCACAGTACTCCACAGGACCAGGAGGTCCAGTACAGCCCAGGCTCTACCCCCGCGGCTCTGCGCTACAGACCCCCGACTCAATTCACGGGTGAGCTTGACGCACGACCAGCCCCGAGGAATAGCACCTGGATACGCGGGCCATGGTACCCAGCAGGTACCAGCCCACCAAGAGGCGTAAGAGGAGACTCGCCTAGGAGGCCTCTCTTCCAACGCTCACCGATGTGCCAGCCATCCATGGCATCATACATTGGCACACCGACGTTTCCGGACTTCACCCACGAGAACAGAGCACAGTACACGGAGCTACGAATGTGCTTAGAGACAATGATGTCCGATGTAGCTGATGAACCGTACAAGTATGCTATCCTACTGAAGCACCTCAAGGTGCCCCGAGCGCACAATATAGCGCTGGCCTATGCCACCTCTACTACCCCATACACAGCGGCTCTAGCAGCACTCGACCAAAGATATGGACGCATATGGGACTACGTAATACAAGAGATAAGGCATATTGACCGCCTACCCCCAGCCACAGACAATCGCTCACTAGATGACCTGTCTATCAAGGTACAATCCCTGGTAGGGATGCTGGGGGCGCAAAGAGAAAAGGGTATGCACGAACTGTACGCGAACTCTAATGTCGAGAGGATTTTAGAGAAGCTTCCGCCCGCCCGACAAGAGCGCTTCAGGCGGCAAAAAGACCACCGTGATCCTAACGGTCCCGAGCCATCCCTCCTAGACCTAGCTGACTTCCTGGCAAGAGAAGTCAACAGCCTACGGTTGGATACGTTCATGCGGAGCACCCCAAGCTCCAGAGAGGGACCTAGGAGAGCAAACGATGGCCGAAGATTGGTGACCGTCATGAACCAATCAGAATCAGTACCGAGCAGCAAGAACCACAGTACCCCCTCGATGAAAGAGAAGTGGAAGATGGTGTGCCCGTACTGCGAAAAGGAACACTGGTTGTCACAATGTGACACGTTCAAGAAGATGACCGCCGACGAGGTGAGTCAATGGATAAAGTCCAACCGACGCTGTTACCGATGTGCGCGCAGTCACATGGCAGCCGATTGCCGCTTAAAGAAGAGGTGTAATCGGTGTGACGGAGCCCACCTAGATGTCCTACACGACAGTAACAGAAGAAAGCCTGCACCCTCAAGCAGCACAAAGGCAAGTGTTATGTACATTGACCCCGCCAGCAGCGGGGGCGCCCGGGTGCTCTTAAAGGTGGTCCGCGTAACACTGAGTTACCAAGATAAGGTCATGGACACTTACGCCGTCCTTGACGACGGGTCAGAGAAGACCCTTCTCCTCGCGTCCGCTGCGGCCCAGCTGGGGCTGCGGGGGAGCAAAAACCAGATGACGATTCGGACAATAAGAAGAGATCTAAAGACGATAAAGGGCGAGAATGTCTCCTTCACTATCGCAGCAAGCGGGCAGCCAGAGAGACGGTATAGGATTACTAATGCTTTCACCAGCCAAGAAATAGGCCTGTCGCAGTACACCTACCCCATCGCCAAGCTGATGGATAAATATGTGCACCTGCGTCAACTACCTATACCGCTCATAGACGGTGCCACCCCGACCCTGCTGATAGGCTCCGACCATGCAGACCTCATCGTCCCGATTGACCGGGTCCACACAGGGCCCAGAGGCTGTCCTGCAGCAGTCGAGACCCGCCTAGGATGGACATTACAAGGCCCCCTCGCTAAGTCTCTTAACCGAACAGCAGCCACTAACTGCCTCCACTCCAGAGTGACAGAAGAAGACACCACCCTCCTACAGCATGTCGAGAGGCTATGGACACTAGAGACAATGCCCTTTAAGAACGAAAAGAAAGACATTCGTTCCAAGGAAGACATTTACGCTATAGCACTCCTCGAGCAGGGGACAAAGAGAGTCAAAGTCAACGGAGTGATGAGATACGCAACTCCACTCCTGAGGCGAGAGGGTATGCCTACCTTCCGCGCCCCAAAAGAAGCGACGGAGCGGTATCTATTGAACACAGAGCGGCGCCTAGCCAGAGACCCCGCTCAAGAGACTGTGTACCGCGCTGAGATTAACAAGCTAATCACAGCGGGACACATAAAGAAAATTGACATTAAAGAGGCCGATCAGACGACCGAATCATGGTACGTGCCGCACCACAAAGTCCACCACAACGGCAAGGATCGTATTGTGTTCAACTGCAGCTACCAGATCGGATCACAAAATCTGAATAAAGAGCTCTTGCCCGGCCCAACACTCGGCCCCTCTCTACTAGGCGTGTTACTACGTTTCCGCCAAGACAAGGTGGCCATCAGCGGCGACATCAAAGGGATGTTCCTGCAGGTGAGACTAGTGGAGGAGGACAAGCCCCTGCTGCGGTTCCTATGGAGAGAGAGGATCGGGGATGAGCAACCAGCCATCTATCAATGGGAAGTCCTCCCTTTCGGAACCACATGCAGCCCATGCTGTGCTAAGTTTGCACTGCAAAAACACGTCGCAGAGGACCCAGCAGCTGATGAAGAGGTCCGACAAAGTGTAGGAAATAGTTTCTACGTGGACAACTGTCTGCAAAGCGTCTCGACGCCAGAAGAAGCCGAGGCCCTTCTACTCAAGCTCCGCGCCTCCCTGATCAAAGGCGGCTTTTATCTCAGGCAGTGGGCCAGCAGCGACCCGCAAGTATTGCGCAGCCTCTCCCCCGAGGAGAAGGCAGCAAGCAGCGAGACCTGGATGGCGACCATCCCAGGAGAAGCCCAAGAAATGACATTAGGACTAGTCTGGCGCTTCAAAACAGACTCGCTCCATTATAAACACACACCCCTGACCAAGGAGCAGGGAAGGTCGACTGCACTACCGACCACCAGACGGAGTGTATACAGAACACTCGCCAGACAATATGACCCGTTGGGATGTATTCTACCTTACACCACCAGGGCAAAGATGATTGTAAGAGCGTTATGGGACAAGGACCAGGGCTGGGACGACCCCATACCCGAACACCTTGCATCCACATGGAGAGAGTGGGAGACGGAACTCAGCTCACTCCCAGGTGTCAACATACGCCGCAGCTACTTCCCACCCACAGTGAGGCCGGAGACGTGCCAGATGGACCTGCACGTCTTCAGCGACGCCTCCGAAGTAGCCTACGGTTCGGTGGCCTACTTGCGTGCCCGAGAGGAGGGAGGAGAAATACATACTGCTTTCATCCTGGCTCGCTCAAGAATAGCCCCACGAAAGCAACAATCTATCCCGCGTCTAGAGCTCTGCGCAGCCCTAGCAGGAGCGCAACTCGCCACGTTAATCCAACGTGAACTCACCATTCCGGTGCAAAGAACAATCTTGTGGTCAGACTCCACGACAGTACTCACATGGATCCGGTCTGATTCGTGCAGATACAAGGTCTTCGTGGGAGTCAGAGTCACAGAGATTCAAGATTTAACAGAAGTAGCAAGCTGGAGGTATGTGGACACAAAACACAACCCAGCTGACGTCATCACCCGGGGAATGTCCCTGGATGACCTCACCCGTCACAACCTATACAGTGACGGGCCAGAGTTCCTCAAGCTCCCGGAAGAAGAGTGGCCTACACCCACCCCACGGGAAGCGAGTAAAGAGGAGGCCGAAAACAAGAAATCTATGTTCTGTGGATTGAACACACTCGTCTCCACAGACCCCGACATAGACGATTGCCTCACCCTAGAGAGTGCGCAGCTAAAGACATTCCTGTGGCACCACCCAGAGGTTCAGCTCACTACTGACATTACAGCAGCTGACTACGAAGAAGCAGAACTTCTTCTACTACAACGAGCCCAGAGAGACTCGTTCCCCGATGAGCTAGACTGTCTACAGGGAGCAAAGCCCGTCCCATCAGACAGCAGACTGCTCCACCTAGCCCCCGAGAGAGACGCCCATGGTCTCATCAGAGTGGGTGGTCGTCTGCGGAGAGCTCCAGACTTACCGGATGACGTCAAGTACCCGATAGTCTTAAACAGCCGACACAAGGTCACAGAGCTGATCATAAAGAAATACGACGAGGATGTGCATCACGCCGGGGCAGAGAGAGTCTTCGCGGAGATCAGACGTCGTTATTGGATACTGCAAGGGAGAGAAGCAGTGCGGCGCTTCCAGCGAACCTGTCTAGACTGTCGTAAGTGGCGAGCGCAGCCCAGTATACCCCGGATGGCTGACCTACCTCCCTGTCGCCTCCAACTCGGCGACAAGCCTTTTCACTCCACTGGTATGGACTGTTTTGGCCCGCTGTATATAAAGAAAGGAAGAGGAACCGAGAAGCGGTGGGGTATTGTATTCAAATGCATGACCACCCGAGCGATGCATATAGAACTCCTTCCAACCATGAGCACAGACTCATTCCTTATGGCCTTCCGAAGATTCACATCGCGGAAAGGCAAACCGTCTATATTATTGTCTGATCACGGGACAAACTTCAAAGGCGGAGAAAGAGAGCTGAGAGAGAGCTTCCAAGCTATGGGCCCAGAACTTAAGACCCACCTCGCTCCATCCCAGATTGACTTCCAGTTTAATCCCCCGAACGCACCTCACTTCGGTGGAACTTGGGAACGAGAAGTACGTTCAATAAAGACAGCCCTGTACGCCGTGCTTGGGGCCCAGACCGTGGCGGAAGAAGTCCTAATGACAGTCCTCACGGAGATCGAGGGAGTATTGAACTCAAAGCCCCTCGGTTACGTCTCAAGTGATGTAGCAGATGTCGACCCAGTCACCCCCAACACACTCTTGATGGTGCGGCTGGACCCCGCGCTACCACAGACAATGTACAGGCCTGAAGAAGCGAACGGCCGAAGAATGTGGAGGTACAGTCAAGTATTGGCTGACAAGTTTTGGAACAACTTCCTACTCCACTATCTACCGTCTCTACAGACCCGCCAGAAATGGGTGAAAGAGAGAGACAATTTGACAGAAGGAACAGTCGTCATGATTATCGACCAGTCACTACCCCGAGCTATGTGGCCGGCTGGCCGCGTAAGCAAAGTGATCACCGGTGCCGACGGAAAGGTCCGAGCAGCCGAAGTGCTCGTCCAAGGACGGATCTACACCCGACCCGTGGCGAGGCTAATAGAACTGCCAAGGCTCCCCGATACTATCGATGACGACCATGACCCCATGACTTTGTGAACTGACCGACCCCTCACAACAGACATTGAGTAGTGGACAGTGCGGTTAATCTGTCTCTGCTTAGCTAATTAGGTGGGACTAATTAGGGGGCGGCTGTTACAAAGGATCAGATTAAACCGAATATATATATTTATTGATTGATATATATTGCATAGTATTTGTATATCGTTTGATATCCCTTGTATATTCCTTGTACATATACACGGAATATCCCTTTAGCCTACTACAGACCATAATATTTCATTCTCCTATTGGACAGCGGTCCACAGGCGCCAGAGCCATGCCTCCGGAGTCAGGTTCAAAGTCACCGTCAAGACATGTCTGTGCATGCCCGGCCTTGCCCAGGGATACGAGACAGAAATGTCGTTGGCACTAGTTTGTTCACCGTGCATATAAATATGGCGCAGGTGAATACAGAAGCACTTAGCTTAGTCTAAGAGTTACCCAATAAGTTGAAGCCTCACCCACGATACTCCGTGCGGTGAAGTATGGCCTGTTTGGCCCCAGAATAGAGCATTGAGACCGCATGCGAATTAATAACTGAATTGTCAGAGTTTGGCGCTATACCGTCGAGTGCGACATATTTCTATTAAATCAGTAATAGTCTATTTGTGTATAGTGTATCGTGCGGCTAAAGTTCTACAGTGACCAGCATCACCAACGCTTCCTCGTACCAGCTAGAGTTCTTATCCAGGCTGGGCTGCTTTCATGGCGCTTTCACCCGAGGAGACCTAGACGAGAACCGTGTGGACATGTACACTGGATTAATCTACCCGACGACTACATAGCCCTTTGCGGCTGGATTATATTTGTTTTGGTCCTGTGATTTATGGAGCGGAGAATCGCCGACGCCTGCACGTGTTGGATTTACCCTGTGAGGAGCCAAGTCGAGTCCGCGCCTCAGAGAGCCTGAGGCCGGCTAGCTTTCTTCACTGTGGAGCTACAGTCTACGGAGAACAGCTGTATTCGTCTGTGGATCAAGAGGCTATTGCACCGTCTCCTGTACTTGGAGTCTCCTTAGTCATCGTTGACCAGACTCTCTACTACCGACAGATCCTCTACCCCTGCTGGCTTACAACCAGGGGGACCCTTCCAGTATCTCCCGCTATATATTACTAGTGTACCATAGATATAATTCCCTAAGATTCAGGTTGTATAATTACCTCCTGCGTAACCAGAGAATGGACATTCATTGTTGATTTGCCTACGCACATTCCTTTGCCTTACAAGTGCATTCAAAGTATAATAGAGAAGTATTATGTACCTTTTGCTGCAATAAATACTTAAAGACAACTTTGTATAGAACCGGTTCATTGTGGGAAGTGTTCATTATATTTATATATCATGTACTGTATGGCCAGTAATTAAAGTACATAAAGCGGTAGTGGTTTAATGATACCATACTTATCAATACAGTCAGGGAATTGTACCCCTCAGTTACACCTCCCCTTCTTTTTCAATGTCTTTCCATCTTGCCTCATATCTGTCGTTACACCAGCACGTCACTGCTCTCAGTTGTGCTGCATAGTAATAATCTTGTAGGCTGGGTACTGCCATCCCTCCCTCTTCCTTTGGTAGTTGTAGTGTTTTATATCTGACCCGTGGTCTTCTCCCCGCCCATATGAACCTCGATATCAGTCTGTCCCACTCCCTGAATTGATTCTGTGGTATTTGTATCGGTAGTGACTGGAATAGGTACAGTAACCTTGATAGTATGTTCATTTTAATGACCTCTATTCTTGAATTGAAGTCCAAGGGCATTACTGTCCATCTCTCTAAGTCTCTCTTGATGTTCTGATTTATCTGTGTATAATTCGCCTCAAACAGTTTCTCCACCCCTCTCGTGATGTTCACCCCTAAGTATTTAATCTTGTCCATGTCCCATCTTATCCCGTACTGTTCTCTAATTTCCGTTGTTGGAGAATAGTTCCATGCTAAGGTCTGTGTCTTTGTCATGTTTAGTTTGTATCCTGAGTAGTGGCCATATTCCTTCAGTAGATCCATCAGTGCCGGGAAGCTCTTTTCTGGTTGCCTCATGTATACTATCACGTCGTCTGCAAATAGGCCTAGTTTATATTCCGTTCCCTTTATCCTTACTCCCTTGATGTCCTCGGTCTGTCTGATCAGTTGTGCCAGTGGTTCTATGAAAACGGCGAAGAGCGTCGGTGAGAGACAACATCCCTGTCTGGTAGCCCTCTCTAATCTGATTCTATCCGTCAAGCTGCCATTCACCTTAACCCTCGCTGTCGGTTCTTGATATAGCGCCTTGATCATCTTCATCGCCCTCCCGTTCAGTCCGAACCTCATCAATGTTTTATATAAAAATGTCCAGCTCACACTGTCGAACGCTTTTTCTGCATCTAGGCTAATCAGTACCGCGCTACCCCCTTGTTTTTGTATCTCCTCTACTATGTGTAATGTCTTTCTCACGTTGTCCTGTGTCTGTCTCCCTTTAATAAATCCAGTTTGATCTTCATCTATAATGTCTGGCATAAACGTCTCAAATCTTTTTGATATTATCGATGTATACATCTTGTAATCTACGTTAAGTATGGACACAGGTCTGAAACTACTACATAATTCCCTATCCTTCCCTTCCTTCGGTATCGTGGTGATTATGGCTTCCTTCCACGAGGGGGGGGGGGGCATTTTCCCCTCTTCCATCGTGTGTCTGAACGCCGCCCCTAACATGGGTGCTAATTCAGTTCTAAATGTCTTGTAGAATTCCGATGGGAATCCGTCGCTCCCCGGAGACTTGTTGTTTTTAGCTCTACTAATTGCCTCTTCCAGTTCTTGTTCCGTAATTATTTTATTTAATTCTTCATTCTGTTCTTTCCCTATCGATGGTAACTCTAGCTTCTCCAGATATGTTTCTATTTCCTCTTCTCCCGCTGCTTTTGGCTGTGTGTATAACTTCTCATAGTATTCTCTAAATGTCCTCTCTATTTCAGCTGGGTCCCTCAATATTTCATTAGTCTTTGTATCCCTTATTGTGTGTATCGTGTTCAACTTCTGTTGCGTTCTAATTCTCCTAGCCAACAGTCTGGTCGCTTTTGGTCCCCCTTCATAGTACGTTTGTTTCATGAACCTCGCTTTCTTTTCTATTTCCGTCAATAATTCCCTATTTATCCTGGCCTTTACTTCTTTGATTTCTCCGAGCGTTTCCTGTTCTTTTGATATCTGGTGTCTCCCCTCTAGCTTCTTCAGCTTCCCTATCAGATTGTGATATGTCTCCGTTCTGGCCTTCTTCAGCATTGCTGTTTTTTCCATCAATTTCCCCCTTATCACTACCTTCAGTGTGTCCCATAAAATGTTCGGGTCTACCGCCCCGTTGTCATTTTCTTCCTTATATCTGGCTATCTCCTCCTTGATCTGACTCACCACCCCTTTGTTATTTAATATTCCTACATTTAGTCTCCAAATCGTGTTCCTCCGTCTCCCTTCTAGATCTACTGTCAGATATATGGCACTGTGATCCGATATGTCCGCCACTCCTATACTGCTCTCCCGTGCCCTGTAACTGTCCCCCGTCGTCATCAAAAAGTTGTCTATTCTCGCATATGTCACGTGGGTGTGAGTAATGTGTGTATTCCCTGTCCATGGCGTGCATCCCCCTCCAAACGTCTGTAATTCCCATTTCCGTCATCTGAATATTCATATATCTACTGATGGGTGCCCGTCCTTTTCTAGTACTCGTGGTGTCTAGGTCGTGATTCAGTACTACGTTAAAATCTCCCGTACATATCAATATCCCTTCTAGTTCCATCACTATCATATCAAAAATGGTCTCATATAAATCCCTCTCACTCTCTGGGGGTGCATAAACATTTACTAACGTAACCATTTGGCCCTCCATTTTCCCCTTCACCAGAACAAACCTTCCCTCCTTGTCTCTTACTTCCTTGATCAATTCAAATTTGACTGTGTTTTTGATTAACGTGATTACTCCTCTCCTCGGGTTTTGTTCAAAGGAACTATAGTATGCATTTTCATATCCAAATCTCTTCAGTTTCTCATGACCCTGTGCTACCAAATGTGTCTCCTGCAGAAAAATCACTTCCATCTCACTTTTTTTACATTTCAACATCACTTTGCCCCTTTTTATCGCATTATTCATTCCATTAACGTTTAACGACATCATTTTTATACCTTTAACCCTTGTCATCTTTCTTCTTCTTTCGTCTGTCCCCCCCATGTCACACTCATTCCCCCCTCCGGTTGGAGCCTCCGCTCTCTTCACCGAATACATATAATGATTAACATAAATAAAAAACATAAACTTTACATAAAGTGCTCCCAAGGCGTTCGGGGGGTCCCTGTGTCCCCCCCTGTCCCCTGCTGGTGGGTGAGGGGTAATTGCCCTCCTAGCGAGGGGCCCCCTCCTGACGGCTTGGGGGTTTGAAACCCTTGCCCCCAATCGCTCGTCATATTTGTCCAGCTTTCTTACTGTTTTTTTTTTGCTTTCGAGCTCCTGGTCAAAAGCGCTCTGTCCTTCCTTTTGATCAAAGACCCTCTTTTCTTGGTCCCTCTCAATGTGACTCATATGTTTCATTGTCCCTCCTTCCTCCCATATCCATGTGCGGTGTCTCCCGTGTACCCCTTATTACTTTCTTTTCCTCTCCTCTATTTTCTATGTGATGTCCATTTATCCCCTTAATCCCTCCCAACTGTGTTACTCACAGCGTGTGTCTATGTATCTGTTTCAGTATGTTCTGTGTCTCGCCTATCAAACCTAGTTATATTTCCATTTATTTCCTCCATCAGCTTGTGTATTATGTGTCCATGTATACGTTACGTTCATTTCTATATCCTGCCTCTACCTGGGAATGTGTGCTTATGCATATGTTATTTCAGTTTCTATACTTTGTCTCTATTTGAATAGTTTTTTCAATCTCTTGTGCATGTACTCATCCGTTCGCCTCCTCCCGCCTCCTCTCCGTCTGGCCTCCTCATCCGTCTCTGTCCTCGCTCCGTCACGTTTCACCTCGGCCTTCTCCTCTCTCCGGTTTCGGTCTCCCACTCTGATCCACCTGCGGGCTCCCTCCAATCTCTGCTGCAAGCTCCGCGTCTGGTCCTCCCGCCTCCTTCCTTCTCCATCCTCCGTCATCCGCATCCCTCGCCGTCTCATCTCTCGCTCCGCTTCTCGTGCCGTCGCGTACGTCGCCGCCCCTTCCTCCCAGTGAATCCTTAGCGAGGTCATGGGTGACTGGAATCTCATTCCGTTTTCTTTCAGGGTTTTCTTCAGTCCCGCGTAGGACCTGCGTGTTATCGCTACCGCTGTCGAGTAGTCGTGATCAAATGATAGTCTTTTCCCTTCGATTTCAATCTTCTTGGTCCACGCGGTTCTGAGTACCAATTCCTTAACCTCGAATCTCAGAAAGTTAATAATCACCGCCCTCGGAGGTCTGTCCGGTTGTGGTCTCGGAGCCAACGCCCTGTGGGCCCTCTGTATCTCCATTTTTTCCAGTCCCGTTTCCTTCAGTTGTTCTTTGATAAGCTTTTCCACATATAGGGTCACCGATTCCCCTTCGACTCCTTCTTTCAGTCCCCATATTCTGATGTTATTTCTCCGTGACCTCCCCTCCATGTCCGACATCTTTGTCTCCATCTGTTCTTGTTTCTGAATCACACATGTTAATACCTCGTGTATCTCCGTGTTCCATTCCTCCGCGTGTGCCGTCCTAGTCTGTAACTCGGTCACGTTTCTGTCCTGTTCCGCCATCTTCTCCTCCACCCTTTTGATTTCTGTATTCATTTCACCTCTGAAGTCCTCCTGTTCCTTCCTCAATTCCTCCCGTAGCTTCCCAATATCATTCCTTATCGTGTCCGTGTTCAGTTTTATCGCCGCTGTTATGTTCTCCAGTATCCCGGCCTGCATGATCACGGCCCATCCTGGCATTCCCGTGTCTGCCTCAGCGGTACCTCCCCCTTCTTCCGCCTGGCTTTTCTCGGCTTCGCTTCGGGGATTCTGTTTCTTCAGATTCTCTCCTTCTCGTATGTTCTCCATTTCTATTTCCTTCACAATCGTTGTCTCTTCCTTACTTCTCGTGTGCATTTTCCTTTTTAATTACTTTTCGGGTCTTTTTTTATCCGTTTTTTCGCTCATTTGACCAGGAGCTCTATCGCACGTGTGTTACCCGTCTGCTCTCATACCGGAAGTCCGCTGTAGATATTTCTTGATAAATCACATCGAGATATGTAAGAAACCAAACTTTCCGGCACATTTTTTCCGGTTGAAACCAGCGTGATGCGATCAGCTTTTTAGCTACTGTGATACCCGATAAAACCAATCTCTTTAGCTGTGGATGTACTGCAAACTCAAAAACATCATTCAATAGTAATACAGAGGGGTGTACAGGTATATTCCAAGATAAGAGTTTTGATAATTGTTGGGTCACATCTTTCCAGAATA
>NC_140173.1:50397093-50412093 GCF_963971535.1 Notolepis coatsorum
TCCTCTGAATACACTGTGTTCTACACTGGCCTCTCCGTGAGCACGAATATACTGACTGGACCTCGACGGCATGTTGTAAATGTGTTGCTCACTGTTGTGTGAGATTGCATTGTCTTCTGTGCTGACTTCGCAAAGTGAATTTCTTCAGGGCAATAGGGAAGTGTAGTGGTTACAGAAAAAATAAATAACGCACATCCTCCGTTTGTTGGTGCTGAGCCTGAAGCATAAAGAAGACCAGAAGGGTCGAAACGTTGCATCTGCCTTTTTGTCAATTAAACACCTTGGAACTACTAATGAGTTGCGAGCCCCGCTTTGTTTTAAAGGATAACTCCACTATTTTGGGAAATTAGCTTATTTAACATCTTCCCTGGAGTTAGACAAGAAGATGCATACCTTTTTTGTCTCTGTGCGTGCATTTTAGCTTTGGGAATAGATGCTCCGTTAGCATAGCTTAGCTTCATCACTGGAAGTGAGGCAGGACAGTAGCCTTACAGTGCCTTACAGTGTATTGCAAGGTCTGACATTGACCAAACTTGATATGCATGACCTTGGTGGGCTCTAGGTCAACTCCTGAAAAGGGGGTCAATGTCAGACCTTGCAATCAAAAGTTAGGGGCGCACTGAAATTATGGCAATTTGATTGCAAAGTCTGACATTGACCCCCTTTTCAGGAGTTGACCTAGAGCCCACCAAGGTCATGCATATCAAGTTTGGTCAATGTCAGACCTTGCAATACACTGTAAGGCACTGTAAGGCTACTGTCCTGCCTCACTTCCAGTGATGAAGCTAAGCTATGCTAACGGAGCATCTATTCCCAAAGCTAAAATGCATGCACAGAGACAAAAAAGGTATGCATCTTCTTGTCTAACTCCAGGGAAGATGTTAAATAAGCTAATTTCCCAAAATAGTGGAGTTATCCTTTAAGTGTAGTGGTTACGTCATTGCCGTTTTTCGTGTTCCACCCTCTGTCCAACACAATGCATTTCCCCATTGCCCATTTCTAAATCGCCTCGTTTAAAACAAATAAAGCATTAACATTGGCATGGTGTACCTTTCTGTGCTTATTCATCCACAATCTATAGCTCAACATGAAAATATTCGCAATTAATCATAAATAAAACCGCGAAATTTTATTTCAACCAAAAATGTTTAAACAATAATGTTAGTGAAGAAGGGAACTTATTTTGTCCAAAAATGGAAAGCTTTTCAATTTCCATGCGGCATAATAGCCAATAATCCATTTTCCCAATGATAAATCCCTATACGGGTGGAACAACCAGTGACGTCAGACCAGTGGCGGCTCTACCACTAGGGGCGCTAGGGCGCCGACCCACCTGCTGGCCAGCTGCTGTTAAATCAGAGAACAAGACAATAAAACTTTTTCGTTTTTGTGTTTTATAGCCCTATAAATAATATAAACATGTTTAAAATTAATAATATTTACTCATTTTAAGTATGTTTGTATTTCCAATGCACAATATAACGTTATTATCTAAATTAAAAAAACATCGGTTTCATGGGCAGGAAGTGACGTTTTTTTTTATTTTTTCGTATTTCTCGCCCGGGCAAGAAGCGATAGCGCTCTGCATGCGCGTCACAGTTTGATCGCTGTCTCCGTCACAGCCAATCAGTGCATACGGCGTTGTGCGTTGAAATATGACTATTATGTTGGAATCCGAGCGCGATTTGAAGCGGTCTAGCCAGCAGCGTGTGAACTTCCGTGAAGAATTTCCATAGCCGCATTTCGCGGAGACGCTCTCTGATTGGCCGACGCGATGCCAGTTTTTTTCCATTGCCGCATTTCTCGGGTTGGTTAGAGAGAGAATGCAACTCAGTCGACTCGTCAACAACAACAGCAACTGTTACTACACTGAGCTTAGGCACTCTTTCAAAGTTGGTTAAGGTTAGAGTTTGTCTTAGAGCATGGCGATAGAACGCCAGGTAGTTTGCAGGCTGTTCGAGGCGGAAATGGACAAAGACACAGCTCTTGGCTAACTAACAACAAGCTATATTATGGAGGCAGTGTGGAGGGACATGTATGGACAATGGATGGACATCAACACAGGCTGGATGGACAATGCCATGGAGTGGATATACTTTATCAACAAGCCAACAACAAGGTAGATTAGCGATCTTAACTCTAGTTTAATACATGATACGTTGTCTACTGATGCCGCATAACGCTGTACTGCTAGCTGTTAGCTCCGTTAGCTTAGCTGGCCACTTAGTGCATGGAACGGAGTAACGTTAACGTTTAAACGTTATGTCGAGGTCATACAATACTACAGTCGACATAAGGTTAACGTTACCCCGTTTCCATGAAGTGTTTAAATAGCAGCAATCTTGTTGAAAATGTAACTACTAAAATGCTCTCTGATGCTGCTGATGCATAATGAATGAATGGTGAGTTGTTTAAAATGACAACATACATGTGTTAATTATTTGATTTGATTGATCCGAGAGACAGAGAGATCGTCTATGTTTGAATGAATGAATGAATGAGAACTTTATTAACAGATTGCAGAATGGGTACAATACAGTACGGCTCAATACACACAATTGTTAAGGGGATGCAGACCAGTGAAAGACGTTTGTCTTGTTTACATCAGGGTCCCAGATTTTCGATTCATATCGATAGTTTAATAGCTAGCCTTGGCTCGTTTAACAATATGCAAAATATGTGTACAGCCCTGTACTCATACTGAAGTTATTCTTGGTATATAATAGGTCTGATTGTGTAACGAATCGATTCCACGTCGCGCTGTGTGTGAGAGAGAGAAGGAGAGAGGGAGAGATCTGCCTGTGTTTGTAGACGGGCGAGTTTTGTTTCTAACTTTTCTATTTATATATTGTGTTTCAAGTTGTGAATTAGAGTCTAGACTATACTTTATTTGACTGGTTGTGTGTTGTTGTAGTAACAGCTGAGCGACTCGTTCATAAGAGCCGATTCATTGCCGTGAGCGTGAGTCGAATCGCTCACGTCTTGCCATGAGTGTTGCGTGGTACTGTACTGTACTGTACAAAATATTTGGTATAGCGCCCCTAGTGGCGAATACCCACCGGCCGCCACTGCGTCAGACTACACCTCCCTATGCAGGGTATTGTAAGAGGTAATAATGTCCACTTACCTCAGAGTGTCAGCTTGTTTATGAGATGTAGAGAATAGTAGTACCCCACTAATTTCCCCTTTCTCTACATCCTGCAGCTTGGATTTCCCCTGCATTGTCGTTCTAAACAGACTACAGTTCATCTCGTACATCGGGACAAGAAAACAAGAATCCATTAAGCAGCGCCACTGTTGCCCTCAGGATATTATGATGTAAGGCAAGATTCTTTTCATACAATGGGACTATGACAGTATGACAGGAAACGCAATAACATGCGCTGAAAGAGTGACAATAAATACTGTATGACCTTGTGCACTTGCTGCTAAACATAGACTAGAAGCCGAAGGGTCATGGGTCATCGAGCCCTGAGGTCTGATGTGAGGAAGTTCAGTGTTCCACGGCGCGGTGATGAAGGATCCCATGGAGACCACAGTTAAACACAGAAAACATGTTAGACACCTCATAAATCTCGAAAGAGGAAAATTAGCAATGTTTACTTACAAACAAGCCAGTTGAATTATTACACTATAAATAGTAGGTCTCGGATGTACCGTACAGTGAAGTGAGGACGTATCTCACGGTTTGCAATGAAACAGCTGCCGTGTTCGGACACTTTTAGTTCAAGAGCCACAGTACGGCAATCACTCAATAGCGCGAGTAGCTTCATCTGGAGAAATGCTCATCCATGTGCTTGTGGACAGCCTGGTGGGTGAGTACCGCCGGTCTGTTAATTGTTCAATGGGTTTCATTTCTTTCATTCAGGTCTCAGTGGGCAGGTGAGAATTCTCATCACAGCGTGGGGATGGCTGATCCTGAGCAGCCACACCTGCGCGGGGTCAAGCTAATTAGACCCTAGGAGCAGGTGTGGCTGTGCACCTATTGTGCATTGAGGTAATCGATGCACATGGGTTAAATCTGCCATGCCCCCCGGTGCTACTCTGTACCTGTACCTGCAGTAACACAATTCTAATTAGCAAATTATTTTGTCCTTCAATGTGTTGCAATATGGAGGTGTAGTGGTTACGTCATTGTTGTTTCCGGACGGTCCACCTCGCTTGAAATTGCAATGTATTTCCAATGGACACATTTCTAAATCGTCTCGTTTAAAACAAATAAAGCATGAACATTGGCATGGTGTACCTTTCTGTGTGTATTCATCCACAATCTATAGCTCAACATGAAACAATAATTAATTATCGCAATTAATCGTAAAATAATTATGTATAATTGTATTTCAACCAAAAATGCTTAAACAATAATGTTAGTGATAGAAGGGAACACATTTTGTGCAAAAATGGAAAGCTTGCCAATGTTCATGAGGCGGAATTATTACAATAGCCGATAATACATTTTCCCAATGATAAATCCCTATACGGGTGGACCGTGCAGGAAACTAAAGTGACATCAGACTACAGCTCCCTATAGACTGCTGCAGTCCTTTACCAGTCTGTAATAGCCAGCATCCTCTTTTTTGCCATTGTATGCTGGGACACCAACAAGCTGAACAAGCTGGTGAGGAAGGCTAGCTCTGTGGTGGGAGTCGAGCTGGTCAAACTAGAGGTGGTGGCAGAGAGGATGAGAAAGAAACTGGACACTATTTTGGAGAACCCACCCCCTCTATGAGGAGCTAGCCAAGATGGGGAGCACATACAGCCACAGATTCATACCCCCCAGACACACCACTAACTGCCTCGGCCAGTCCTTCGGTAGCCTTCAGGCTCCACAACCGTGGGCATGGACTGCTACCAGCAGCTGGAGAACTACTAAACTGTTATAATCACGGCGAGAGCCTTCCTCACCACTCCTCCTTCCACACCATCACGGCGGAAGCCTTCCTCACCCCTCATCCACTCACACCCTTATATGGGCAGCATCCGATCCCCGGATTCCCACGCTGCTGCCAGTGGGCTAATCGACACGGCTGAGAGGGATTCCCTCGTCAGCGAGATGGTACTTCAGCTCACGGATCCTGCTCTACCCTCGACGGAGTGTTAACCTAACTTCCTAGGTACGACCGACAACTAACCCTAGCCTTGCTACTCAAGCCTTGTTGAATTACCTTGTCCTAATCCTGTTCTCTCTGTGCCCCAGGACCACTGCTCCGGTACTCCGCTCACCTGGACGCCCCGTGCGGCACATGGAACGCACCATTCCTCATCTAAATGAACACTCTTGTACCTGTCGCACATTCTTGATTTGTAAATCTGTCTGCTTGGAGGGTAACCATTAAATCCAACCTAAAACGCTCCATTCTCTCTCCTCCTGTGTTCTGCAATTGGGCTCCGCCAACCCCTATCCTAACACTTGCCCTGTACGGACTCTAGCACAGTGTGTATTGTGACCGATTAGTATACAGACCCTCATCTGTACCTTTTTGCCTACTGTTTACTTTTATTCATATTTTATATTATTCAAATATATTCAAAAATAAAAATTTGATTATCTATATATGTATTGTCTTCCTATTACCCTGCCCATACCTGTACCTCCCCTCCCCCATGCTACTATGACACCTGAATTGCCCCAAGGGGATCAATAAAGGAACATATTCTTAATTATTATTATAATTATTATAATACAATTATTATTATTATTATTATTATTATTATTATTATTATTATTATTATTATTATTATTATTATTATTATTATTATTATTATTATTATTATTATTATTTTGTATTACATCAAAACAACAAAATGGAAACAAAGTGCAATACCAAGAGGGTCTCTTTTGTCTATAGGTCGCTGTTTCAGATTCTACCTTTAAGCTTGCACGACTCTAGCTTTAGGTGGCCACTTGTTACACTGTATATTACTGTATATTACACACCTGTCTGTATATTGTTATGCACTTTACTGTTACCTCACACTCTGGTTAAATGCCAACTACCTTTTGTTGTACTGTACTTGCTGTACGATGACAATACTTTTGAATCGAGAAAATACTATTTAAATTAATAACTCATTAACACATTCAGCACCAGACCCGAGATATCCCGGGTTAACTCGCCATGCGTTGGGCACCAGACCCGAGATTTCTCTGGTTTTGGTCGTTTTTTCTTTTATTAGATATTTTTATTCATTCACGGCCCTCGGTGTTCCCATAGGCATAGGGAATCATTCTGAGATCGCCAAAGTGCAATACCGGCCGCATCCTGCTAGGTGGCAGTATCGCCCACCCTTTGAAACCTTATATCTCACCCTGTGTTACATTTAAAACCCTCCGGGTGCATAATTTAGACGGAGCCAAGTAAACCGCTTCATCAGACCACTTCGAAACGCATCTAGCACACTCGATCCATAAGTTGTGCCAAATTAAGTCCGGGACCAGATGGACAATACTGGAAATCGCGATCAGACAATTGGAATATTCTTTTTGGAATAACCCCGATCAAAGGTAAGGACTATATGACATCAATTTCACCTTAATCCTACAATGTTTTCATATCGATCCAGCTGATCAGCGTGTGTGGTGTTCAAAACTAATGCCGTTACTGGCTATCAAAGCATCAAAAAACTACCCCCCTCCCCCCCTTTCATGCATTCATGATGAAACATAATAGGCCTACCTATTATATACATTTGATTTGGAAATAGTAGCGTGTCCAGGCAAGAAACGCCAACGCTAATAGCAGAATTCACGTAGCGCTCTATAGCTCAGCTTTTCAGGAATTATCCCGGATCACTCGTAAACTATACAATATTCACCACGTGATAACGCGCAAACGTATAAATGAAAAATTATCTCTTTTTTACATGTTCGACGGAAGAAAGTCACTGTCAAATGACCATAGTATTGTCTCTATAGCTATAATATAGAATATAGATATAGCTCTCCAAACATAGTGACACACAGTGAAAGTAGGCTATGGAAACCTGGTGCTCTAGCTACAAGGATAAGGGTAATGGCTGGCGCTCAATGTGTTAAGATGGAGATTGTTATTTATTTATAATTTTCTTTCTTTTTAACCCTTTCCATACCACACTACCAAACTGTTAACCCTTTCACTGCGACAATACACAGAAGGTTAACCATTTCACTGCCACACAACAGCATGTTAACCCTTTCACTGCCACACTACAGAAGGTTAACCCTTTACTATCACACTACCGACGGTAACCATCGGTAGTGTGATAGTAAAGGGTTAACCTTCTGTAGTGTGGCAGTGAATGGGTTAAACTGGAGTGGAAATAGTCAGGATCCTTCCTGCAGAAGGACGGAGGGCTGTGGGTATAACAAGGTGAGGGAGGGGGGATACAGTGAACGTGGTTAGCAGCCATAGAGAACAATATTTCCCATGGTTTCACACTTTATTGCCATTAAGGTGTGAGTGGTCAGCACAGAGGATGAGGCAGAGGAAGGGGGGTAACGGAGAGCGAGAGGACAAGACAGACGGAGGAAACCGTTTTTATCATCTAAACGTTCCTCTGGAGGAACGCCTCCTTACACAAACTGGTTTCCTGCGTGACAATACATCTCACTTTGGATTATGCAGTGTTACACCGGTTCCTGACAGGCAGCGAGCGAGCGAACTGGAGACGAAATCGCGCGCGACACTGTCCTGATATGACGCGGCGCTTGTCCGAGTGTGTCTGTGTGTGTGTATTTACCTGGAAGCACAGGGGCAAAGCAGCCTGCAATTCTCGACCAATAAAAAGTGTTTAGGGGCGGGACTCGGCCGCGTAATCGCTCAACTAGAGACACAGCGAGCAAATATTTGAGGGGGGAGCGACATCGCTGCTCAGTTCGCTGTCGCTCGCGGTAGGTCAGGATAGTCTGATTGAAACGAATACATTTTCCCGGTCCCGGTCCCGGTTCCTGACAGGGAGCGACGCGAGCGAGCGTGATTGCGAAAATGATTGAAAATGTATTCGTTTCAATCAGACTATCCTGACCTACCGCAAGCGACAGCGAACTGAGCATTTTAATTTCTGTGGTGTACTCTGGACTGCGGTCCATGTCTGAAGAGTACTATATAGATAGTTATTAATATTGAGAATATTGAAATGTCTGTAAAGTCTCGATGACATTGAAAATGAGGGTGACCTCAATTGTATTTTTGAGAATAAATAAAGGTTGATGATGATGATGATGATGATGATGATGATGATGATGATGATGATGATGATGATGATGATGATCTGCATTTTTAAATATTGAGCAATGAACACATCTTTTTCTAAGATAAATACTGTATGCTGTTTTGGCACCCGTCAAATCCCCCTCCCCTCTGTCTCTGCTCCCCACTGAACTGTACAAATTCAGAGATGTGGTGCTTTTCCTTACTGACAAGATTCACTTCCTGGTCCCGAGTGTCCCAGAGCTGATGTCAGATCAGGTCACGCGATAACTAATAAGACTCTTGGCTCTCAGACGAGGCACTCCATCTATTTTCAGAGGGCCAGGTCCTCATAGCCGTTCCCAGGGAACCTCCTCATTCATCTGGATTTGTCCTCAGTCGGTATTCTGTAAATCTGCAGGGCTCAGGTCCTCCGGACAGGAGATGTTTAGTTGCTTTTAACGGCGCAACAAATAGGGTCAGCCCCCCCCCCCCCCCCCTGGTCCTACACAGACTTGGCTAACACAGCAGGGGAATCCGATAACGTATGCGCTATCTTATTCGTCGATGGGCCACATGAACCACTCGAAACAGGACCCCCGATGTACAGTATACCCAAGCCAAGTTTACACTTAAAGACTCGAGGACACCGCCCCACGGGAAGAGAGAGGCCTGCGTATGATCAACTGATAGAGTGCGTTCGTTATCGCACCGGGCAAGTCCTTCATTAGACTGGGAAAGAAATGGGATTTGATACTCGGCAGATCGTGGTTTGTACCCCCAGCGCCACTTCATCGATCCCTCTTGTTTTACAAGAATGTGCAGAGCTATATCTTCCCGCACACTCGGTCCCTTCAGTCCAGCTGGAAATGCTTCCGAGGCCATGGGTTTACAAATGGAGCCTCGGGAGAGGCCAGCATCTCTGATTTGGCCCGATAAAGACCGTATGAATGATCGGCCCGTGCTCCATGATTTCCTGCTAGTTTTTCCTCGTCGGCTGATGGTTGTGATGGTTATGATAGGCAAGTCGGTTCTCTCAGGGTGCGATCCACGGGGGGAGCTCGGTCCGCTATAGCTCCCCTAGATCAGACATCAGCTCCCCTGGGGGTCTCTAAAGCTCCCCTGGGGGTCTCTAAATTACTGAAAATAAATGCTACTTTTGCCATGCATTTCTAATTTTTCTGTATCATCACCGTGTATAATAATAAACGTATGCTATTTTGGATGTATGATTAATAATTTGCGCACTAATTCACACGTAATATGGCAACATGCATGCTATTCTTGCAATTACCATTCGGAGCGCGGCGGCGCTGCAGCCTGCACGCACGCACGGTACAAATCAAACTTGACCCACTTTGTAACCTGACTTGTTGACACAGTGATCGTTTTGACAGCCAGTAAATAAGGTCACTCAGGAATGCATAATGTCTAAACGAAAACAAGTAAGCCTAACCAATTTTGGTTTCACGAAGACAGTGAAGCTGACAGAGCAGCAGGAGGCGGGCCGCGGGATCATACAGGCGACGCCGTTACAATTACACCTGCTTGGTGCTGCTCCGGTGGGGACTATTATTAGTATTACAACGCCCGGTGACCGTGCCGTGGAAGCCCAGACCGTCCAGACGGCCGGACCTCAACAAGTGAGTTGTCTAGTATTATGTGTTCTGTAGTTACTGAAACTGATTGAATATATGACAGGATTCAAGAGGTTTATTTGTCACATACATACATACACAAGGCCTACAGGCTACAGGCTGCGATCACAGTATCCTCCAACAGTCCGCGCGCCGCGCACCCCCACTATTTAACCACTATGATTTATTTTGAATTTTTTTGAAGTGATACACAATCTTTAATGCACTGTTAACACTTTCCGTGCCGGAGCTCAGTGCCCCGGAACCTCCTTGAATGCCGCGACCCACTTCAATGTTAGCATTAAAAATGCCTAATCTATGTTTTAAATTATGGCTATGTGTCTAATCTGCCCGTCGCTTATCAATGACTCGTTTTCCAGTCAACATTGTCGAAGCGGATTGTTTTTTTATCGGTTAATTTTCGTTTTATAGCATTTTGAAAAGCCCTCGTTTTCAAGGAAAATATAAAGATTCCATGATAAAAGACATTTACTGGAATATTCTAGAATACACAAAAACATTGTCATTTTTCGGCCGATTTATGAATCGTTTTCAAATAAACGCTAGATTATCGATAGTATATGTGTACGTATGCACGCTATAGAGGCAATCTGAAAAACCGATTCTCTTATTTCCTCATCAGCGATCGCGCACACACAGACACATCACACATAGGGCATACGCTGAGATCTCAGCGAATACAACTCTGATTATCCCAAGACTGGTAAAATAGATTCCTTACCTCAGATCAGATGTTCTCCAAAAAGATCATTCCAATTCCTGATCGCCATTCCAAATATCAATCACGCTTATTGATTGAGTATTGGCTGCTGTAAATATATATTCCAGGCTGATTCCCGTCCCGCGATGACTTCCATGTTGATCAGACTTCTTACCAGCACAAGGAACCAGCTGGCTCCGCCCCTACATATCTACAGATCCCAGGTCAGTCTAAGCGACTGACCTGCAGTTACACAGGGATAGACGATAGGGGGCGCTTTTTTCCATTTTGAGCTCCTGTAGGGGCTGCTGTACCAACGGGAGACTTGGTTGATGAAATATGATTTCAGATCGCTAATAAAACAATAAAACGATATTTGTCGTCATCGGCACTCAGTGGGGGGGGCTAATAAAACGAGTTATGGCGTCCCTGGCACTCAAAGTGTTAAAAACATGAAATAAACCCAAAAAAGTACAACAAAGGTGCAACTAGGGTTAAAAACCCAATGAAATAAAATAATAATAAATAATATAAGTCAAAAACATTCAAGTTAAATGATCTTGTAGAATTTAAAACGGCACAATTAATGTATAAAGCAAAAGGTAATGAACACAGGAAACATTCAAGAACTGTTCTTTGATAGAGAGGGGGGTTATAATCTGAGGGGAGAACTCAATTTAAAAGTTCTTAGCGTACGCACTACCAGGAGAAGACACTGCATCTCAATATGTGGAGTGAAACTGTGGAACAGTCTAAATGTGGTGCTAAAACAATGTCCAAATATGAGACAATTCAAACTGATTTATAAGGAAATTATGTTCACGAGGTACATGGATGAGGAAGGCACTTGATATTCACGGGTGTTTACATTTTTATTTAATTTCGTTCATGTTTTACATATATAGTTTTTGTTTTGCATATATATTTGTTTTGAAATGTTTTAAATTAGTACACTCATTTGAGTAGTGGAAAAGGGGTAGGATTAAATAAGTGTATACTTCTTCCTACTCCTTTTCGAACATGTAAATTGAGTTATGTTTTGCTTTTGTTTAGTTATTTATTTAGTTTGAGTTATGTTTTGATTTTGTTTAGCTATTTATTTTGTTTGTATTTATTTACATGTTCGAAATAAAGATTTAAAATCAAATCAAAATCAAATATATGCTTCTTAGCAGATTTATTAGCTTAACATAACAGACCTAAGTTTGGGGGAACTAATGGGATAACTGGGGATGCAACAAAAGTGCAACTAGGGCTAAATGAGAGGTGAGTCGGTTCTCTGCTGCTATGTTATAGAGGCAGCCGCGACAGCTGTTGCAGCTATTATACTGTAGGTGTAGATTGATTTACTGTTTGGTGCGGAGAGATAAATGCGTGTTGTTGTACTCGTGCTGTTGGACTAATGTTGAATGTCCTGCCGATGATTTGCTGTAACTTGATTGATTCATTAATTAGTCGAAAGATTTACTCTATATCTCTCTGTAAAGCGCCTACATTTCAGTTTAAAGTCTTGACTAATGGCGAGCACATGTCATGTGGAAGACTTTAAACTGAAATCGTTAAAATCGAAAGTTCAACAAAGGTAGGACTTCCTTGAAAGTGAAAGTAAAGTAATCTCAGGTGGAAACCAGACCGCTCCGAAGCCTCTGAACGGCCTTTAACGATCTTCTGTCCGCATCACCAGCAGCAGGCCGACACAATAGCGGGCAGCGCGCCGGTGAAACGTGATGCCGTTTTTGTCCTGTGTCGGGTCCGTGGGGGGGTGGGGGGGTACACAGATGGGCAGCTAGTCAGCTCTTCCTGTTTTCGTGCTCCACGCGGCCCCAGACCCTGTCTGCTTCCTTCAGGGGCTGTGTGGTGTGCGAGGCAGGGCATGCTTCTTATCACACGGAGTGTGGACAGCGGAGGTCAGGTCTGTGGGGATTAAGGGCAAGTGCGGCAGAGGGGTGGGAGGAGCGGTGCGGTGTGTGGCTAACAAAGCTACGGCTAATTTACGACTCCCAGGACAGAGGAGGGGGAGGCCTGGTCCAAAGCTCCTGCCCCGTGACAGGGGGCTCCGCCTGGGCTCAACACCGTCTGATCCTGCCCTGGAGTAAATCAACCACTCAAAGCCTTGAGAGAGAGAGGGAGAGGGAGGGAGAGAGAGAGAGAGAGAGAGAGAAGAGAGAGAGAGAGAGAGAGAGAGAGAGAGAGAGAGAGAGAGAGAGAGAGAGAGAGAGAGAGAGAGAGAGAGAGAGAGAGAGAGAGAGAGAGAGAGAAAGCGAGAGAGAGAGAGAGAGGGAGAGAGAGAGAGAGAGAGAGAGAGAGAGAGAGAGAGAGAGAGAGAGAGCCAGCCTGTGGCCCCCCGCACTTACTCTTAAGGCCTGGTATAAATCAACTGGTTGTCATAGAAAGGGAGAAGGGAGGGATGGACAAAGGAGTCTCTTGAGGCCACGTCTCCCCTGGGAGACAGAAAGAACTCTGCCTCTTCATCATTCTATGATCTCAGTAGGTTTCCATGGGCAGACAGACATCAGAACATACCACAGACCGACATACATGCAGACACTATGCAATGGCAATACTGCGGCCACTATTGGGACGGACATATACGGTATAGCCATATGACACAAGACATCCTCTGTGCTTCATGACTGTCTGTCTGTCTGTCTGTCTGTCTGTCTGTCTGTCTGTCTGTCTGTCTGTCTGTCTGTCTCAAATATCTTTTGTGGAATAATTACATCAATCTACGGCATCCGGCGTTGCATTATGACCATTGTTCTGGCAGGGGTTTCCCTCAGAGATAAAAAAAAAAAAAAAAGTTGGGAAACACACAATTCCTGTTTAAAAGCCATCAAGGTCAAAAGCACACTTTATGTCATGCGGAGGAGGCTGTTATTTTCTTGATAAACTACCTGTTTTCTCAGGGGTTTATCGTTTTATCGTGGGTTTATAACAGAGTTTGTGTACCAGACATCCCCGACAGCACCATTAACCATGACAGGGTGTCGACCTGTGCAGACTCAGCGTACAGTTGGCAAAGAACGAGGAGCTGCTTCCCCTTCCGAGAACAACCTCCCAGAACAACCTCCGGTGACCTGAGGTTCCCCTCAACCCCCCTGATCCAGCTTTCTCCAATCTCTCTCTCTCTCTCTGACCTGAGCCGCGAAGGTCCGTCCTCCCCTCGACCCCTGGACTTCTTGTTCTGGTTCCATGTAAAAAGTGTAAACAAATAAATGAAATACTTGGCCCTAGTACTCTGTCATAATTTTTGCCTGTGTATACAGGGTCCTGCTGCAATTTAGGAGCCCTATGGGAATTCCCTGATAACATCTACCTGATTCCCTGATTAACACTTTGAGTGCCAGGGACGTCATAACTCGTTTTATTAGCCCCCCCCCCCATTGAGTGCAGACGATGACAATTATCGTTATATTTTTTTATTAGCGATCTGAATTCATATTTCATCAACCGAGTCTCCCGTTGGTACAGCAGCTCCTCCAGGAGCTCAGATGGGGAAAAAGCGCCCCCTATCGTCTATCCCTGTGTAACTGCAGGTCAGTCGATTAGACTGACCTGGGATCTGTAGATCTGTAGAGGTGGAGCCAACTGGCTCCATTGTGCTGGCGAGACGTCTGATCAAGAAGGATCTGATCGCGAGACGGAAATCAGCCTGGAATATATATTTACAGCAGCCAATAATCAATCAATAAGCGTGATCGATATTTGGAATGGCGATCAGGAATTGGAATAATCTTTTTGGATAACATCTGATCTCAGGTAAGGAATCTATTTTGCCAGTCTTAGGATAATCAGACCTGTTTTCACGGAGATTTCAGCGTATGTGTGATGTGGCTGTTTGGCTGTGATCGCTGATGAGGAAATAAGAGAATCGTTTTTTCAGATCGCCTCTATAGCGTGCATACGTACACATATACTATCGATAATCTAGCGTTTATTTGAAAACGATTCATAAATAGGCCAAAAAATTACGTTTTTGTGTATTCTAGAATATTCCAGTAAATGTCTTTTATCACGGAATCTTTATATTTTCCTTGAAAACGAGGGCTTTTCAAAATGCTATAAAACGAAAATGAACCGATAAAAAAACAATTCGTTTCGACAATGTTGACTGCATACAAGTCATTGATAAGCGACGGGGAGATTAGACACATAATTTAAAACATAGATTAGGCGTTTTTAACGCTAACATTGAAGTGGATGATGGCATTCAACGGGGTAAAAAGGTAAACAAGGTAGGCACTGATAGTGTTAATCTGTGTAATCTAAAGCAGCGGTTCTCAACAGGGGTTCCGCGGCACACAGGGGTTCCGCGGAGAGCTGCCTGGGGTTCCGCGAGATACCTGGCAATGTTCTTTAAAAATATAGAATGACAACAGTCTTATTTTGAAAATCCTATAGCGGGTCTCATTTATGCCCACGCGCAGCTCCAGCTATAATAACTAGGCTCCGAAAGCTAGCAACATTAAGGTCA
>NC_140173.1:50417093-50577093 GCF_963971535.1 Notolepis coatsorum
TCAACCCCCTCTCACCCTGGACCCAGTTATTTGTTTTCCATAGTTGTAGTTCCTTGTTTCTGTTTCCTGTAGTTCTTTGTTAGTCCGTTTCCCTCCCAGGTGTCTCCATTTGTAATCAGCCCAGGTGTGTCTTGTCTGTCATTACTCTGTGTATTTCAGTCTTGTTTTTCTGTTCAGTACTTTTTTTTTTTTTTTTTTAATTTTTTTTTATTATTGCAAAACAAAACTTATTAAAAGTCAGTACTCAACACACAATGTATAATGAAACTTTCAGTAAAGGTGGTTAAAATATATGCAAGTACAGAAACAGGATAAAACAAAAATAGTCAATAATAACATTTTAACCGTATACAGTGTATATCCAGCGAAGTTACAATTATATAAATGTTAGTATATAATATACCCCTAATACCTATTTTCTAAAACCCTACACACATATGCTCCAGCTCAAACCCCCCCCTCCCGGACCCCCTCTTGGATAGTACCTCCATTATCCCTCACTCCTAACCAGACACCACCATTATAGGCTAGCTTTTATTCTCTCCACCACTTCTAACCACATTGACATTTTGGATTCATTGAGCCCCAGAATTCTTGCTGTAGATATTTCTTGATATATCACATCGAGATATGTAAGAAACCACACTTTCCGGCACATTTTTTCCGGTTGAAACCAACGTGATGCGATCAGTTTTTTAGCTACTGTGATACCCGATAAAACCAATCTTTTTAGTTGTGGATTCACTGTAAACTCAAAAACATCATTCAATAGCAATACCGCGGGGTGTACAGGTATATTCCAAAATACGAGTATTGATAATTGTTGGGACACATCTTTCCAGAATGCCTTAACTGGTGGGCAGTCCCAATACATGTGCATAAATGTTCCTTCGTCCCCATTTGTACATTGGGAGCATTTGGAGTCTTGTATAAGCCCCATTTTGCACAGCCTTATAGGAGTCAAGTATGTCCTGTGAATATAGTTCAGATTGATTTGTTGATGATCCGGGTTCCTTGATGTAAGTCGGACATTTGCCCAGGCTCCTTGCCAATCAAAGTCATTTTCCAGGTCTGGTATATCCCTCCTCCAGACATAGTCTAGTTGAAGGGTTTCATACGAGGACGTTAGTAATTGATAATAAAAACCTGATACAAAACCTCCCAATGTATCTCTTTCATAGAAAAATTTGTGGTATCTGTGGTGTTCAATTGGTATGTGTAATGGAACACCGTGATATCTCATACAAAGTCGTAACTGTATGTAAAAAAGCCATGTGGACTCGGTGAGGTTAAACTTTATGCATATTTCGACATAACTACAGAGGCCCTTGTTATTAAAAATATCCCCTAATGAGTGTATGCCTCTTTTTTCCCATATAGGGAATCTTATAGGTCGTTTTCCCATTAAGAGAGCATTGTTATTGAATATGGGAGTGTGATTATGCCATACTTGAGGGTTAGGAAATTTCCTTTGTGTTTCCCGCCATGTCCTGATTGCATGGGTTATTATTGGGCCAAATTCTCGCTCACAATGCTTGATTGAAAGTTTAGTGTATGCTATGTCTTTCAATCTCTGTGGGGCTACTATGTTTTCTTCTAATTTTCTCCAAGATACCAAAGCCTCGGGGTCAAACCATATCTTCTTCAATGGTCTTAATGTGAAGGCATTAAAATATTGTAAAAAATCTGGGACTGCCATGCCACCGTCTGCTTTATTTCTCTGTGCGGTGGATCTTTTTATGCGAGGTGGTTTGTTATTCCAAATAAATTTGTATGTGGAGGTTTGTAATCTTTTCCAGTAGCCCTCTGGAGGAGGTAACGGAAGCATTGAGCTGAAGAAATTGATTCTTGGTAATACATCCATCTTAACTATTGATACCCTTGCCTGTACTGAGTTTTTAAGTTTTGCCCACCTGTCCAGGTCGTCCTTGATTTTGTTCTGTATTTTTGTGTAATTGTGCTTCACCGTTTGTCTTATGGTGGGAAATATTTCCACACCCAAGCATCTGAAATGTTTGACCATGGGTATCGCACCTGGGAGGGTTGTCTCTTTTTTTGCACTGGTGTTAAGAGGAAGAAAAGCCGACTTAGGCCAATTTATTTTAAATCCCGATAAATCACCAAAGTTCTCTATCAACTTGAGTATAAGCGGCAATGTGTTGTTGGGGTTTTGCATGAACAATATTACGTCGTCCGCATATAAACTAATTTTATGATGTGTGCCCTTGATTACTATTGGTTCTATGTGTTGGGATTGTCTTATAAATTGTGCTAAAGGTTCTAATGATAGATCGAATAGTCCGGGACTAAGAGGGCAACCTTGTCTGGCTGAGCGTGATACCGGAAAGATATCGGAGATGAATGTGCCTGTTGTAATCCTGGCCGATGGGTCCTTGTATAGTACTTTAATCATATCAATGAAACCTTTTCCTAACCCCATCCTTTCCAATACTGCCCATAGAAACGACCATTCCAACCTGTCAAATGCTTTCATAGCATCCAGGGATAGTATCGCCTTAGGTGTGATGTCCTCTTTGTCTGTATCTAGTACGTGCAGTATTCGCCTTATGTTATCATTGATCAGGCGACCTTTTATGAAGCCTGTTTGGTCCGGATGAACTAAAGACGTCATATGCTTTTGCAATCTGATGGCTAATATCTTAGAGTACAGTTTGACATCGGTTCCGAGGAGGCTTAAAGGACGGTAACTACCGCACTCAGTGGGGTCTTTGTCTTTTTTGTGAAGAACTGAAATGAGTGCGGTATTTTGGTGTTCAATGAAGCTTCCCTCTTTGACTGAGTATAAGATCATATTTAGTAATAAGGGTCCAAATATGTCCCAGCAAGAAATGTACATTTCTGATGGGATACCGTCAATTCCCGGAGCTTTGCCGTTTTTCATTCCGGATATGGCCTTCTTGAGTTCTTCTAATGTGATCGGTACTTCTAACTGTTTAGCGTCTTCATCCGTAAGTTTAGGGAGAGTAATTTGATTAAGATATGTGTCTAATTTGTCTTGATCAAAGGTCGTTTCTGAGTTATATAAATCGGAGTAGAATTCTTTGAATGTATCGTTTATTATTTTGGGTTCTGTTACTAGAGCTTGTTGTTTCCTAATGGCAGTTATATCTGCAAATTTTGCATTAATTCTTAGTCGCATGGCTAATAGGTGACTAGGTTTAGAACCTTGGAAGTACTGCTGTTGTCTAGTGCTGCGTATTTGCAATTCCGATTTTTGTCTGTACATTGCTTTGATCTCTGTCTTTAGAATGTTAACTTGGTTATCTAGTCTAGTAGAGTTGTTGTATTTTAAAGAATTAAAAAGCGTTGAGTAAAGCGTTTCCATTTCAGACAGTTTTGTGTTTTGATTTTTGCGCAATATGGAGGTAAATCTATCCGAGAAATCCTTGATCATATTCTTTACCGACATCCATAATATTCTGGGATCTTGCACCGAGTTAGCATTATCTTGTAGGAATACTGTGAGAGCTTCTTTAATTTGTGTAATGAATTCCTTGTTGTTAAGCAGCATCGAATTAAAACGCCATCTTGGGGCCCGGGTAGATAGTGTACCAAATGTTGCTTTCAGGATTAAGTAGCAGTGATCTGATAGCGCATTGGGTGTCATTTCCACTTCATATTTATCAAATATTCTCGGGGATGCAAAGACGTAATCAATTCTGGATAGTGTGTTGTGTCTCGCCGAACGACAGGAGTACTTGCGGGTCATGGGGTTAAGTGAACGCCATAAATCATTTACTCCTGTTGATTTCGACCAATCTTTTAATGCTTTAGATGAATTCTTTTGTTCGCTGGAGAAGGAAAGGTAAGTTTTGTCCATCCTTGGGTTCCAAATGGCATTAAAATCCGCACCTATTATATATGAGTACTCGGGATGGTTTAACATTTCTCCTGTTAGTGAAGTGAAGAAACCCACTTCGTACAAATTCGGGGCATATACCGCTGCCAATGCAATTTTCCTGTTATTGTGTATAATCCTAGCTATAGTTATGCGCCCCTCAGCATCCGACCATACCCCTTTCAATTCGATATTTAATTTGCGTCTGACGACTATGGCTACCCCTCTAGTTCTCGTAGCAAAAGAAGAGTGACTAATATTATGGTATATGTTATCCGCTAACGTATTTATGTCTCCCTCTAAAATGTGCGTTTCGCTTAATAGAGCCACGTCCACATGTTCTTTTTTCATCAGTGTAAGCACGCTTTTGCGCTTGTGTTGTTTGTTTATCCCACCGGTGTTCCATACCATTATATTCAAACTAGCCATAGTCTATGCATGTTTTCGTGTAGTTTTTGGTAATGTTTCTGGAGTATGAAGCTACAATAGATGCACATCCAATTAATGAGGTCCCGTTGAGAGCTGAGCTTAAAAACATATATATATACAAATAAAAATCCCCTATTTTCCCCTCACCCAGAAAGTCGAACATGCCTGTGTTCCAAGAACACATCCTCCGCGATTGACTTTCTCCCATGGTCCACCGGATTGCCCAAACTGAGCATTGTAATCCTAATTTTCCTATGCTCATTGCCATAGGATCTAACATTTCCATTCTATTGCAATAGAATGTCGCTTTTGGTCTTGCACCTTCCCTTACTGTAATGAAGTATTGTGATAAATAACCTAAAGATAAAAATAAAAAATAAAATAAAAAAAAGAGAATAAACCTTTATCGACATATTCCTTTGAACCCTCCACCAACGTGTGGGGGGAAAAAAAAAGGAAAAGATTGTAGAGCAATATTGACACCTTAATGTGAAGAACATTGGAAAAGAATAATGTAAGTTAAAATATATTTAAAAAATATAGAGTAATATTGACACCTTAATGTGAAGAACATTGGAAAAGAACAATGTAAGTTAAAATATATTTAAAAAATATAGAGTAATGAGAAGAAAAAATTAAATAAAATAAAAATCAATGGAAAGATATAGATAAGGAATAAGAGATAAATAATTATCAACGTGGAGAAGCCACTAGAACCGATTTAACTGATTAGATAAGATAGAAAAGCAGCGCCTTTTAGCGCTTCAATGTGCCTTTAATGGAGTGATTACTTAAATTGTTAGAATAACCTTGCTGTGCTCATACGTTTATGTGTGGTTAATTTTAAAGTATTATTAAGGACTGATTGCACTTCATTTAATTTATTATCTGCTATGTGTATGCACACCGAATGTTATTGTTAGAGTTGTATGCTTCGTTGTCATGGTGCCTTATATTCTAGAAGGTTGTAGAATATACTAGTGCCTAGACTATTTTACATTCCAGAATGATCTAAGAGACCCAGGGCATTTGAGTGATAAACCTAGAATATTCCAGATAGATCTTTTTGCATTGATATTTATTTGTCCCCTCAGAGACCAGAGACTGAAATTATAATGTATTATGAATCGTATTATACACAGTACACTTTGTTATAGACGACTTGCATATCGTTTGCTACTTTGATGAACACAACAATGTCATTCCAACACTGGTGGAATGACCTCATTGATGAACACAATAAAGTCATGGGCGGAGTTTATGGGGGTGCAGGGGGTGCATTGCACCCCCTGGTGGCCGGGGGTGAAATTGCCTTTTTTTTTTTTTTTTTTTTATCAAGATTATTTTTATTTTAATAAAATTATAATAATTGTGAGAAACAAATCTGAATTCTATTATGTTTTGTTTTACAATACATTCATTTTATAGTAGTAATCATGTCACATTATAAGGCGAACCTTCTGTAGTGTGGCAGTGAAAGGGTTAACGGCAACGCGCGGCCAGCAGCAGCAGCAGCAGCGCGATACAAAGCCACTTATTCTGAGATGATAATTAATGTATCTGGATAACCAATGCACGAATTTTGTCGAGGCAGGTAGCGTTATTTCGGGAAAATTGATATCTATAGCCTGGTATATTTTTCGTCCACGAAAAATGGAGGCTGTAATAATTATTATTGCTCGAGAGTCTCTATGAATAATAATAATTAGAGCCTAAGTCAGTTAAAAATGATCCCCCGTAGTGCTGTGTGTGTGAGTGTGTGTGTGTGCTGCTGTACTACCTAAATAAAATAAAAAATTAGGGGTTAGGGCATTGTAAAAACGCTAAAATAATAAAATAAAGGTCAAAAAAAATCGCGCGCGCCCGCTGCGCGTGCGCGCGGGTATAGTTCGCCAAGCAGTCGCACCCCCTGGCGTCAAGTTCAAACTCCGCCTATGAATAAAGTCATTCCAACACTGGTATATATTTAGAGAGAGGCTTAACTGATTCCGGCATTTTCGTCATGCTTTGGGTTATTTGCTGCATTTTGATTCAGGAAATCCTCAGCTTCAAAGGGTGTATATGGACCTGACCTGCGGCCGTTAGTGCCCAAGAATGATAACAGCGCCGGATATGCTAGCCTTGGCTTGTAGCCGGCTTTGTACAGCTTTTGCATCACATCTTTGTATGGTTGACGTCGGATGATGGCCTCTCTGCTCAAATCTTCGTAGATAAATATTGGTTTATCACCATACTTCAGCTTCCCACGTTGGTTGCGAGCATATTTGATGATGTCATCCCTTGTTGTAGTTTTCCGCAGAGTGACAATGATGACTCTCGGCCCGTTGATACTTTGCCCCTGGGAACCAATTCTGTAAACTTGTTCCACTTCTGGCACTTTGTTTGGATCGGAGTTTTCCAAAATCGTTGATAACTCTTTTGGAAAGTTGATGTCTTCGCAGTTCACTGCTTCATCAAGCCCCACAATGCGGATGTTATTCCGCCTGTGGTAACGATGGGTTTCTAGTTGCCTCTCCATCACTTCGTTTTTAAGAAATTTTTTTCCCTCCGATATTCCTCTTTAGCTCTTTCCATCTCTTCTCCCATCTCTGTCAAGCTACCTTCGTTCGCTTTGACTGCTTTTGTGTTTTCTGTCACCGAAATCTCCACTGTCGTGATTCGCACGGACAGCAAAGTGACTGCTCTCATAACCTCTTCGAATTTAGTATCGATGTGTTCAGCGTGTGCGACCAACTGGGCCCCGTTCCATGTACGTGGTTCAACTAAGTCGATCAACATGTCCATTATCCAGCTTCAGTTAACCCGATGTTCAAAGCCGGGATTTTCCTGTTTCACAAAGGAGGATTCAGTCTCGTTAACTCAAGCCAGACTTGAGAGTCAGGCTCAAGTCAGGCTAGATGCGCGCTCCCGTTTTAGGTGGAAAGCCAGCACGTATCGATGGCAGAGACCCTGATTCTCAACGGCATTGATTGATTAATTGATTTAAGACTTTATTGACAGATTGCAATAGGCTCAATCGCCTCGCCGACAAGTTAAATGCGTTATCTATAGGCTAATTCTAAGTCCCTCATTACCTCAATCAATCAGATTATATTTCTTTAAACTTGCCTGCTGGATTGAATAATCAAATGAGATCTTGCTAGCGAAGATTATTAGTTAACTGTTATACAGAATTACGATACGGCTCTCTTACCCATTGATTGATGTATAGTCAATCTTTTACTTATCTTCTCTGTGGTGTAACGGGTTCTTCTTTTGACTTTCACACGGACGACCGGGGTTCAAGGCCCTAGTCTTTTCCTTCTTTTTGCAATATAGGAATAATTCAATTTGGTGCACGTTGAGAGCTATATAAAGAATGACATCCTCAATGCATGTAGATTTATAATATTTTAACTTAAAACCAGGCTACTTTGGCGTATAATCATTAATATTATATTCAAAAAAATCATATTGGAAACACGGGGATTTGAACCCCGGTCGCTGAACTGGCAGGGATGAGCACTACCGCTGGGCCACTGGGCCAGATGGGATAAATTCATTGTTTATACATTAATGAACGAGAGACCCGTGTTTAGAATATCCGTTGTTTTGAATGAAGTTTATCTCTTTATCCTCATTAATTAATGTGACGTCAACGGCTCATTCAATTTCTCAAATCCGTCAAACAGCGCATCTCATCAGACATCTTAATCCCAGTTACAATTAAAATAACCACATCATGTGTACATCGCACGAGCGAGCGCCACCGTCGCCACGGTATATATAACGTGCATTATTTAGGACAAAGTGAATTTAATATCAGCATTTTGGGTCTATTTTACATTTCAAAAGCCCCCTCTGGAAGAATGGAGCACAAAAACGTAATTCAGAATGGTATAATGCAGATCGTAGACTGTGGGAATAGTTTCAGGAAACGGGCTGTCACTTCTTTGCGGGGGCGTGGCGATAGTTCAGGCTAACTTGAACTTGAACTCTGCTTTCGAGCAGGCTCAAACTTTTGGATATGTTGTCATGGTGATTTGGGAAATCCAGGTACATGAAATCGGAAAGTCAGGCTAACACAGTTAGCCTGATAAAGTTATCCGGCTAACTCGGTTATCCCGGTACATGGAACGGGGCCCTGTTCTTCTACGTGTGCTTTGAAAGCGACCATCTGTTCTTTTATCAGGGTAGTCAGAGAGTTGAAGTCGGGCTGTGCAACTGAACTGCTTGTGTCAGTTGATGTTGTTGGAGCAGTGAGGGATCCGATGGATGATTTTGCTATTATCTTCTCAAAATCGCCTGCTTTTTCCTTCACGGTACTTTTTTCTGATGTTCCTGTTATGTTGTCATCTGTTGTCTCCATCTCGGGGCCAGTTGTCCTTGGTCCCTGTGTATTCTCCTCTATATTCCCCGCGCCGGGGCTCACCAACGGATCTGCCACAGCGTCGCCTGTCATTGTCTTTGACCGAGTTTCAATCTGCGCCGTTAGCTTTGCCGTTTCTTGTTTCTTTCCCGTCTTTTCCTTATCCCTAACCATGTTGTCTTTTGATATAGTTAGTAGAAGGTCTTATCAATACATACGATGTGGTCTAGTCTCTTTTGGTACTGTCCAAATAAGGTTTTTAAACGAAATTAACGATAACGGGAGCGGAGCTGTAACCAATTGCGTGCGCTACATATTGCAGCTAAACCGGAAGTCCTCTGTTCAGTACTTATGGTGTGACTTGTTGTCATTGTTCTGATTATGGGAGTATTGCATTAATTTAATTTATTGTGTGTCATATATGCTAATGTATATGTGGTATATAAAAATATATTTATTTTATCAATGCATTTATTTGATAGGGATAATGCGAATGAACCTAGCGCCACTATGAACTTATATTAGACTAGACTACTGATGGATAGACTCTGAATGATCACATGAGCATACACAAAAAATTGTAAATGGCTGCTTTTTTATATAGCACTGTTGAGATCAGAGGCTCTGTATAGGATTGTTAGTAACTGTCTAACTGTGCAATATGACTGTTTACACTGGTAACTGTTTACCTGCATATGTGATTGTCTCCACCAGTGATGGTCTAGTTGTATATATCTGCTCCCACCAGAGGGCGCTCTAGGCGGAGCCACCCAGGTACCCTACCTTATGGCAACTATAAAAGGAAAGGTATCCACCCCTTTCGTTCTCTCCCCCAATGTCTCTCAGAGAGAGAAGAGTTGTACTACTGCTGCTTGTGAATAAAAGAAGCCACGCCAGTTCAGGCACAAGATAGAAACCATGCCTCTTGACCACATTATTGTCGCCCTAAGTTGATTTCTGTTAACAAGCACTTTTATCCAAAACTCTTTACAATTTGTTACTCACATTTTACCCATTCACTCACACATTCATACACCGATGGCGGAGGCAATAATGCAAGGTGCCAACCTGCTCATTGGGAGCAATTAGGGGTTAAGTATCTTGCTCAAGGACACATCGACACGCTGCCCGAGAGGACCGGGAATTGAACCTAAAAAAAAGCACCTTAACACTTTCCGTGCCAGCAGGGGGAGCCAAAAATAGCGATTGAGTGCCAACGCTCTATTCAATAAGAGAGCGATCACATTTGCGAACGCATAAACTATATCTTAAATTATGGCTATGTGTTAATCGGTTAATTTCCATTTTATACCATTTTGAAAAACGCTTGTCTTTTGAAACTTTCTGAAAAAAAAGATTCTGCAGGAATCGTGCTTTACTGTAATACACAAAACATGTTGTAATTTTTCTGCCTATTTATGAATTGTTTTCAAATAAACGCTAGATTATCGATAGTATATGTGTACTTATGCACGCTATAGAAGCGGGCTGAAAAATCGATTATCTTATTTCCTGATCAGCACACACATACACTCACAGCCACACACACACATATGGGACACGCTGATATATAGGTGAAAAGAGCTCTGATTATCCCAAGACTGGTAAAATAGATTCCTTACCTCAGATCAGATGTTCTCCAAAAAGATTATTCCAATTCCTGATCGCCATTCCAAATATCGATCGCGTTTATTGATCCAACGCTGGGTGGTCGAAAGACATATTCCACGCTGTTCTGATGGTGGGCGACAGGGGCGGGGCTAGGGGGTGGCTACTTGGGCTCAAGCCCCGAATGTTTTCTGAAAAGCCCCGAATCTACTTTTTTATTTTTTTGGACAATTAATCATTGTTACATGAAAATAAGTTTGCACCAGATTTAGCAGAAGCTAATTTCCATCTGTAGTCTATCCAGCTGCTAACTGTATTTGAGTGAGTTAAGTCTTGGTGTTATGGTAGACTCAGACCTAAGCTTTAAATCACAATCAACAAGTTGACAAAAACATAATTGTTCCACCTTAGAAACATAGCTAAAGTACGGCCATTTATAAATCAAAAGGACGCTGAAAACCAGATTCATGCCTTTATCGCAAGCCGACTCGCCTACTGTAATGCACTCCTTACCGGCCTCCCGAAAAAATACGATGATAACTATTTTATTGCAATGCACTATTGCATTATTTTATTCTATTTTACTAACTATTTTATTGCACTGCACTATTTTACTTTGTATCAGTGATAATCAAATCGTAAACAAAGAGGCCTATTAACACTTTCAGCGCCAGATGGCGCTGTTTACTGTTACTGTTGAAAGGCCAGCGCCTTTCATGGGGATACGTGGCTGTGTTTGCAGGCCTAAAGCTATATTATATCTATGTATCTAATAATAAGGTCGATCATTTGATGTCATTGAGTTTCTTCCGGTCAAGATGCAAAAAACAGATAATTTTTCCATCCATACATTTCAGTTTTATACCGTTGTGAATATGAGTGTAGTTTCAGGGCGGTCTGGTGTAATTTCCAAAATGCTCCGTAATGGCCGGCAACGTGTATTCTAGTAAACGCGTTATCGTTTCTTCCCTGGACTAGCTACTGTTCTCAAATCAAATTTAGATTATCTGTATTATGTTTCATCATGGATGCATGAAGGGGGAGGGGGGGCACCCCTCCGTGCTTTGATCGCAACCAACGGAACACGCCACACACACACACACCACACACACACGCCCCGATCAGCATGAAGGAATTTTTGGATCAACGCAATATTGATACCATAATAGTCCTTACCTTGACCAGGATCTGTCCCGAAAAGAATATTGCAATTATCTGATCGACATTCCAAGTACTGATGTCGATCAAGGTGCCAACGTAATCCAGCATTGAACATGAACCTGACCCTCGTCAATGCATGCGCTATAAGCGTTTGGCTTGACCGAGTAGTTAGACCCCGCCCGCAGGCCGCAGCTCAGCCCAGACACCAAGCCACATTGTTTCAAATGGAGTGCAATAGCGGCCACAAGGCGTTAGGCGGCGGTATTGGACTTTTGAGATCTCAGACCTATCCCCAGTGATAACACAGGCTGCCGGTATGTTTTTATGAATGGAAATATCTAATAAAAGAAACAACGATGAAAACCCGACTATAGTTTTCGGGGGTCCTGGGGCTCAACGTTCGACGAGTTAACCCTAGATCTTAGATCCTAATATGAAAAACTATGTGATTTAACACATTCCCTGCCATGCAATTTGAGCATCTTATACCACTCTCTGCCAGCACTGTAAGCCTATGGAGATGTTCACCTTCTTTGCAAGGCTATAACCTTTTTAATTGTATTGCTAAATTGACATTACTATGGCCCATTCAAGAACTGACTAAATCTTGTGATGTCAGACGTCACCTCCTGCATGATGAGGTTAAGTTGGTGAGCATAGCAGGGGACATTCACATGCGCATCGTGCACATTCTTCTGCACATCACCTGTGGCTCCTCTCACAACACTTGCACCATCACATGCCTGGGAAATGAGCTTCCTCTTCTGGTCATCGGGAAGAATATAGCTCATCCTATCCAGAGGTATGGCGATGGAATTGGCTGTGGCACTCTGGAGAGGTATAAACTCAAACAACCTCACATCATGGGCTTCGTCAATGTAGCGGATCACGAGCGCCAGCTGACACTGGAGTGGAAATGTTCGTTATTTCATCAGGCTGGACGGAGCCAACGTCTGCACTTGTGATTTCTTCAACGATGCACTCTCTCAAAACTGAGAAGCATGCAGTCAAGGAGTACATTCTGTACCATCTTAGATGTTCCCCTAAACACAGTAGCAGTCTGCAGACGATCTTGTAGGACTGCATCTTGCGGTGCTAAAGAAATATCCAACAATGTTTTAAAAACACCAGGATTTTCCGAGCTTTCACTTTCGTCATGCGGGGCTAGCTCAAAGGCACCACAGAACTTGACGGCCTATTATTGTGGACAGGATGTGCCTGTTTTCGTCAACCTCCTCGTTATGCGTATGGATTCCTATCCTGTAGTCTTCATTAACAATGTTTACTTTCCCAAACATGGCTAGTCGCACTGTATTTTCCATGTGGATCCTAGATCTGTGGATCTAAAAGAAAACACTTTAAATCAGTCAAACCTGTTTGAAAATGGAGGCAGGGCAAGCAAAATAAAGCCTTGGCGCCACTGCATGCAGTTAGCCAGGCCTTGTTACTGAACCAGCTCCCCGAAAACGACTGAGTGTATTGTCTTCCTCTGTCTTTTGATTGTTTCTCTCAAAGGCCATTGTTTTTAGCGACTTAACCGAATTTCCTTTCTCCATTTTGCTAAATTACACTATGTGACTTTGTCTGTTGTGCTTTTATTCAAACCTCTTTTGTTTACAGATGTACGGGTCTGGCCACGCCCTCTCGTTGTGTGTTATCAGCTGGCGCAGGTAAACTGGTGCGACAGTGGATCAGGAGGTGGAGCGGAGCGGTCGTCTGGTAATAGGAAGGTTCCCGGGTTCAATTCCCGCTCCTCCCAGGCAGTGTGTCGAAGTGTCCTTGAGCATGACACTTAACCCCTAATTGCTCCCGATGAGCAGGTTGGCACCTTGCCTGGTTGCCTCTGCCGTCGGTGTGTGAATGTCTGAGTGAATGGGTGAATGTGAGGAACAAAAGTTGGAAAGCACTTTGGATAAAAGCGCTATATACAGTAAATGCACCATTTACCATTTTACTGCACCCAAACAAGCTCTTATGTCTTGTACCGAAGAAGATCAAACTACGAAACCAGCGTGTACAAACTACGTGACAGCGTATACTCTGTAAAATATATATTAATATATATATTTCAAACTCAAAGTACTCTTAGTTAGTTAATTCAATGAAGGTCGACTCTACGTGATTCTTCTTCATGTAGGGAGTGGTGGAGGTCTAGCGCCCTCTATTGACCAGCCGCCACTGGGTTTAAGAGTTAGTGAAAAGGATAAAAAGGATACAAAGAAGATGTGGAGGGGAGTTACAGTGGAGTTACTGTGGTGTTGATTATGCTGGAATCACGGGGGAACATGAGGACATGACAGCTGCCGGTGGGAGTCAGGCCAAAGGACTCTAGGAGAGAGACCACAGTGGCAGACTGAAGAGGGTCAGGTAGATTGAAGTCACCCATTAGCACCAGAAGATGTACTTTTTATTTATTAGTTTATTTTGCATATTATATTTGGATTCTTTAACATGTGTAACATATTTTACAATATATAATTGTATTTGAAAGCAAATGTACACATATTCGTTTATAATAATAATAATAATAATAATAATAATAATAATAATAATAATAATAATAATAATAATAATAATAATAATAATAATAATAATAATAATAATAATAATAATAATAATAATAATAATAATAATAATAATAATAATAATAATTATTATTATAATAATTATAATAATTATTATTATTATTATTATTATAATAATAATAATAATAATAATAATAATAATAATAATAATAATAATAATAATAATAATAATAATAATAATAATAATAATAATAATAATAATAATAATAATAATAATAATAATAATAATAATAATTGTTATTATTATTATTTTTTGTTAGATAAATAGTTTATTTGTTTTGATTCTTTAGTGTGCATTTATTTTTAGCTCTTGTTCTTGTTTGTAATAAATAAAGGTGCAGTACTTTACTGTAGAACTGTACAGTTTTGCCTACAGTGGCTTGCTTATGGCACCAAATGTGCTAGGTCTGGCCCTGTGTAAACAGAACAATAATGCGATATTACTCACACTTTAGAACTCGCATGAGTCAAGCTAAAGGGGTTGGTTGTCCACTTGTGTTTTCTCTGATCGCTTCTTTCAAAAATAAATAGTATAATCTTTATGAACAAAATAGTCATGTTTTGGCTGCAGACCCTTTCTCTTCAAAGCAACAAGTACTGTGTTCAGTGCAGTAACATGAAGGACATCTGTTTTGAAATGGAGTGGAGTAAAAAAGTATAAAGTTCCATCAATTGCATAACTAAAATAGCCAGTACCTCAAATCTACTTACTGTAAGTGGTACTTGAGAAAAGTTTGTGTCTTTACCGGCCTTGTTGCACCACAGAATCCTTGGAGGGGAGAATCACCGCCCAGTCAATAAATGCCCGGGAACTTGAGTATAATTCCTTTTGACGGTTTAAAACATTGTGGATGTTGTTTATTTTCAAATCCAAATACATAAAGAACGTGAATAGCTCGGGACCGGTGGGCTTTGTCAATATTAATTAACCTTGAATCATTGTGTGCATCGAGAGGGACTCTTTTCTGTAAACATCTCGGTGTGTACAGTGAAATCGGAAACTGTGAAATGTTGGGATAAAAGGCTAGATGTTGGCTAGAGGAGCGGGGGGCGGGGGGGGGGGGGGTGGTAAGGGGGGGTGTTGGTGGTAAGGGGGGGGGTGTTGGTATCCATACGACAGAATGTGTAGAATGTGGAGCTCTGTCTACAGAAATACATCAGTGGACACAACATGAAACATGTTCTCCCCTGGAAACCATGCGTTACTTGGATGCGACTGCAAACTCAGATACACACACATACACACACATATATACACACACATACACACACACACACACACACACACACATGTACACACACTACTTCTGCACACACTGCACGGTACTGTGGCCGTGGAGCATAAACACGGAGCAGCACTTGGGTTTCTGTTTAGACTTGTAGACTCTGCACAATGGCGGTATAATCACTTGTAACCTACTGCAACATGTTGATCATAAACCCTGACAAACCTCCCACATCCCTCCGGCCTCCGAGGCGGCGGAACAAAAGGGGAGCTGTGGAGTCAGTCGTATCCACAGAGGGAGGAAGCTGAACCTGCCTGGAGGATTCCTGCAGTGGGAAGTCTACTTTCACTAGCTGTTTATTCTTAAGAACCCGTGTGAGCTGAACCTGCCTGGAGGATTCCTGCAGTGGGAATTAAGTTTACTTTCACTAGCTGTTTATTCTTAAGAACCCGTGTGAGGCCTTGTGTCCACTGGGTGCCTTTTTTCTCAGTTGTTCCCAAGGAGGAGAGAGTGTACGTCAACAAGTCAAGTCATGTTTATTTGTAGAGCCCAACATCTCCCCTGGCTTAACCCCTAAATAATATAAGGGAAATCTTCAACAGTTAACCCCCAAAGAATATAAGGGAAATCTTCAACAGTTAACCCCTAAAGATACGGGAAAACTTCCACAGACAGAAAAAGAGATTGAAGAAACCTTAAGGCTATGTTCACACTGCACCAAATCTGATCATTTGAGCATGCGGGTCAGTTCAGGAGTGTGACCAGTTCACACTGGAATCTGATATTGGCCATATTTAAAAAATTATGTGAACAGCCAAACAAATAAATCTGGTCTGAGCAATAAATCAAAATTGAGTACTAAAGCTTGCAGTGTGAACGGAGCCTTAGATGACCAATTGAATGAGACCCCCCCCCTCCCCAACAAGGATGTCAGATGTAAAATAGGTGTTGAAGTGGGCAACAATTTGGTGAAGAAATACAATGTGGGAATAATAATAATAATAATAATAATAATAATAATAATAATAATAATAATAATAATAATAATAATAATAATAATAATAATAATAATAATAATAATAATAATAATAATAATAATAATAATAATAATAATAATAAATAATAATAATAATAATAATAATAATAATAATAATAATAATAATAATAATAATAATAATAATAATAATAATAATAATAATAATAATAATAATAATAATAATAATAATAATAACAGCCAAACAAATAAATCTGGTCTGAGCAATAAATCAAAATTGAGTACTAAAGCTTGCAGTGTGAACGGAGCCTTAGATGACCAATTGAATGAGACCCCCCCCCTCCCCAACAAGGATGTCAGATGTAAAATAGGTGTTGAAGTGGGCAACAATTTGGTGAAGAAATACAATGTGGGAATAATAATAATAATAATAATAATAATAATAATAAAAAACGAGGGTGCAAGCCAAATCAGTGACTTTGATGTTACGACTCATTAGCAGGACAAAATAATCATAATGATGCAAAGACTCTTGAATAATGTGTAATCCTGAGCATTTTCAAACGTTTTCCAGGGACCGAGTTTAAATGCGAGAGATCTTGATGGAGATTTCAGTCAGACAACTCATGTATTGAAATAAACATTTTATTGAGCATGACCATAAACATATTTTCTTGCCATTGAGGCTCTGCTTCTAAATCCCTCCCTGCTAAGCACCATTTAAAGTCAGCCAAACATGAGAGCAGGGAGTGATCAATTACAAAAAAGAAGCTAGGGGGAACCATATAAAGCCATGTGCTTCTTGGACCACAGAGAAGCAAAGTCCACAGGTGGGTGCTGGGGTGGTGGGGTCATCCCTATGTTCCCACAGCCCTATGTCCCCCCCATTCCTAGGAACATTTTCCCCCATCAAAATTAGGCCCTATGAGGGACGGCTGATTGGCGCAGTGGGCAAGGCGCTCGCCTCTAACGCAGGAGACGCTGGGTTCGAGCCCAGCTCTCGGCGTTGCTACCGGCTGGCCGGTCGTTCATACTAACACAATTGGCAAGTGTTAGAGGGTGGGAAAGCCGGTGGGTGGGGATTGGACGTTGTGGACAGCGACTCCTACAGGTCGGTTTGGTGACGCCGGTGCGACGGAAGCAGGAAGTGACGGGAGCAGAGTGAGCCTCCCAGGCGTTACTCCTCGCCACTGAGAGTTTGAGCTTCTGTCCTCACTACAACCGACCTGTGGGAGGCATAGTCTAGCAACGCTCAAGACAGGGGAGGGAAGAATTGGATAATACGAAATTGGGATGGGAGAAAAATAGAAAATGGGGAGAAAAAGTGGATACAAAATAAATAAATAAATAAAAAAGGATACAAAAAAAACTTAAAAATAAATAAATAAATAATAAGTAGGCCCTATGTTCCCCCAAGGATATCCCCCCAAAGTAAGCCCTATGTTCCCTCAGCCCTATGTTCCCGTTCCCTCAGCCCTATGTTCCTCCATTTCTAAGAAATGTTTCTCCCATCAAGATTAGGTCCTATGTTCCCTCAGCCCTATGTTCAGGGGCGAATCCAGCACTCGGGCCACAGGGGCAATTGCCCGTGCTGAAATCAGATTGGCCCCCTCTGTGCCTCTATTGGCGTGAGCTGATGTGAATTTAAACCATAGCACTCTGGTACAGGGGACTTCTCTGTAATTCTATTCGGAATGTATCCTACCGCCAGAGGCGATGCTTCTGAACAGGGTCAGTAGGGGGCCCCCCGAGGGCTGACACAATGTATGTAGGCTACTCTACAAAAGTGACTGAAATTCCTTCTGCAATCTGCCTTAAACATCAATGGATGATATGCAATGAAATGACAGTAGGAAACCACCTTAAAAGAAATTATGAAAAAAATATTAAAATAGTATACTTCACGTGAAAATGAAACTTTGAGCCAGCATTAGAAGTCAGGCAGTGGCGTCATTTCAGTAAAAGCCAAGGTATGGCAAGGAGGGAGGGTGGGTGGGTGAAGGGTTCCCCCCCCTTGGTGGATTTTTTTGTCAAATCAGTTGTGCAATAGTCACTTTTGGTGAGTTGTTTCTATACAATTCACTTATATGACATTTAGGTATGACACAGGACTACAAAAGCATTTAGTATATAAATATGTGAACAGACTAAAGCAGGGAACCACAATATTTTGCATACAAATTATGCTGAGCAGAATGTAATATCATAATCTGTCTATTATTTGTCTTGCAATTGAGCCAATTTTCCTTAGGTATACGGTTTTGAGGTATGTGTTCAACAGAATGTAGTATCAAAAACACGTTCACAATAAGTATGGGTTACTGAATGCTGAACTGCACTGTTATAATCACGAAGCCATTGTAAGACCTTGTATATGTCCCTGTATCACTTGTCTCTGCTGCCCTTTGACCAAAAAACTTCCATTATGTCCATTTTCCTTTTTTTTGTGGCATATTAAAGTTAGGCACCTAGTAAAAGTTACCTAGTAAAATTGAGATAATTGACAATATCAAAACATGCTAGGGCTGTACCGAATAGTTCGAAGCTTCGAAGCCTGGTTCATAATGCTGACATTCGAATTCTAAATCAACATTCGGATTTTTAATTACAATTAAAAAAACATTAATAAAAAATTATATAATGCGAGTGCCATACCTTACCATACCAAAACGACGCCCCTGAAGTCAGGATTGACGTATAAACAAGCTAAGTAAAGAGGACTTATCCATCTGGAGCAGAAAAAAAGATGAGGAGGAAAAAGAAAGAAAGACAGTGGTAACTGTAAGTAGAGCAGACAATTAAGCAAATAACTGAATGCTGTTGTTTTAGTTTAGTTTAGTTTATTTGACAATTATTAAAATACATTACATGTTACAACAAGTCATGCATCCTAAAATTATCAAGGATAGCACAAAAAAGTCACAGACTTATTTCCATTGTGGTCCTTGGTCTCAGCAGCACATGGTATTTACATAAACATGTATTACCATCAGCCTACAGTATATTGCTAAAAATAGAATTAAAACGTAAAATACAACATTATTAATAAAATATACAAATACAATATACAAAATGTACAGATACACTAAAACTACACTACATTAAAAACTAGAACCTTCCTTAGTTACTCTGGTCAAAGGCAACTCATTCCACTCCTGTGCTCCTTTGTGAGCAAATGAGCACTGTCCCATCTTTGTTCTACACCTTGGAGGATGCAGGTTTGCTATGCTAGATCTCGTTCTGTGGCTGTGTGATTCACTAACACTAGGAAAATTGTTTAGTAATGATATAGCCTTAATTAATGGGTGGGGCGGCGTGGCTCAGGGGTAGAGCGGGTCGTCCAATGATCAAAGGGTTGGTGGTTCGAATCCCGCTCAAGCCCATGTCCATCCCACTGCCGTTGTGTCCTTGGGCAAGACACTTGGTTGGTGGTGGTCGGAGGGGCCGTAGGCGATGATTATTTGCCACGCTTCCGTGAGTCTGCCTCAGGGCAGCTCTGGCTGCAATTGCAGCTTACCACCACCGGTATGACTGTGTATGAACTAATAATGGACTCTGTAAGCGCTCTGGGGTCACTGGGGTTTCATGAAGAGCGCTATATAAATCCAATCCATTATTATTATTGAGATACTTTAAAACTCTCCAGCTAACGTTAGCTATCTAGCTAGGTCTCACGTTATTTTGTAAGTTAAAATGAAAAGGTCACTTAAAAAAAAAAACAGGAGTGGGTCTTGTATAGTAAATCGATGGATATAGCAAGATAGCATAAGGATATATAGTATAACTGTAGATTGTATAGTATAGTATTGTATAGTAGTGTACATAAGACCCAGTGCCTCATCCGTAGCTAACATTGTATTGCACTATCGCAGGACCTTAGCATGTCTTTTACCATGCTTTGTAAACTTTATGTACATTATACCTGTTATGTCTTATTCTTATTACTTGTATTATTGCACAAATGTCTTATTATTATTACTTGTATTATTGCACAATCGCTGCGGGCATGACCTCCCACATTTCACTGTATGCTTGTATGCCGTGACAAATAAAACTCTTGACTTGACTTGACTATCCTAGCTAGCTAACTGTAAAGGACAGGAACACTCAGTTTTTCACAATAACATGTCTAGTGTCTCATTGCTTCATTTTGTGAAAAATATGCACTTTTCAAAAGCTCATAAACACTGTTGGTGATGAGCATAATATATTAACTTAGCTAGCTGTTCTTGTCATTTTAAGCTATGATGAATGCAATGCTTTCTACTATAATTATATAATTTTCTTATCTCTCCTATAGGGTCATTATTGAAGTATTTTGGCACCCCACCTCCTGCCTATAATGTGCAGGAGGATATACCGCAGCCGAGGGGGATGATCCCTTTCAAAGTGTTGATATTCGCATCACGCTGGTTTCAACCGGAAAAAATGTGCCGTAAAGTTTGGTTTCTTACATATCTCGATGTAATTTACCATGAAATATCTACAGCAAGAATTCTGGGTCTCAATGAATCCAAAATGTCAATGTGGTTAGAAGTGGTGGAGAGAATAAAAGCTAGCTTATAATGGTAGTGTCTGGTTAGGTGCGAGGGATAGTGGAGGTACTTCTCAAGGTGGGGTCCGGGAGGGGGGGGTTCGAGCTGAGCATATGTGTGTAGTTTTTTTTTTTAGATAACAGGTATTATGGGTATATCTTATATAAAACAACTAACCAAAAGGTGATCTCATTGGATGTGCCCTGACAATTAATGCTTGTATATCTTATCGTGTGTTGTCATGTTTGTTTATATGTTTGTTTAAAAAATTATTAAAAAATAAAATACAAAAAAAAAAGTGTTGATATTCATAACTGTTTGTCTAGGATTCTTAAAGTCTTACATTTAATAATCAGAATTTTGGGCTGTAAAAATTCAGATAGGTCTTAAAATTGTTAAATGTAACCTGTTGAAACCTGCAGGAACCCTGTCCATCAACATCCACTTTCAGTGAGACCCCCCCCCCCCCCCCCCCCCCCCCCCACCTACCCAACCTCCTCCAATGTACAGTTTCTGCGTCAAATGTATATACTCTCTTTTCTGGACTCTTTTCGTATCACAAACAGTACGGTATTTGCAAATCTGGTATGTCATAAATGTATAGATGTAGCAGTACTGTCTATCTGTATGTCGACATATCATATATGTTATGATGAATTGAAAATGGGGGACCCTGATGTAAACAAGATGAAAGTCTTTCTCTGGTCTGCATCCCCTTAACAATTGTATGTATAGAGCTGTACTGTACTGTACCCATTCTGCAATCTGTTAATAAAGTTTTCAATCAATCAATCAATCAACACCTGCCCATCATGAAGATGACATCTCACCCACCTCTACAAGCAGCAGTATCACCACCACCACTAAAGGTTTGACCTCAGAAGACCCTGTACTATGGCCAAGTGTCATAGGTCATACCCAACAATGTGGTATCAAGGGGATCAATACAGGTCAAAGATATTGTTTTCCCCCAGAACTTTGAGAGAAATCCTCATAGATGTACAAAGGAAAACTACAACATGATAATGAAAAATGGGGAGAAAATACAGCGAACATGGCTTCTGTATTCAGTTAGCACAGACTCAGTCTTCTGTTTTGCGTGCAAACTGTTTGGAAAACAGGACAATGCACTTGCCAAAGGGGGGGTTTGAAATTGGAAGAACATAGCAAGTAATTTAAAGGAACATGAGTATTCAAAGACTCACATTACTAATATGACGAGTTGGCATGAACTCCAGATGAGGCTCAAAACTAAGACAGCCATAGATCAGATCAACCAGGATTTGATGCCTCTTGAGGTGCAGCACTGGAAGCCGTCTGTTTTTCCATATTTCAGACATAAATATGTATTATACCAGTGCCCCTCCATACTAGTTCTTGGTCCCCCTTGGCCCCCTTATTTTAAAAAAAATCCTAGAATCGCCCCTGCCTATGTCATTTTCCTCCCATCAATATTAGGCCCTATGTTCCCTCAGGCCTACATCCTCACGGCACAGGTATGGCCATTCCCTATTGCCCCCCCCCCTCCTTAACCCATAACCCCCCCCAACCACCCCCCGCCGCCAGGAAATCCAATGAATTTATTTCACCCATTGCTTGGTGCTGGTGGAACCAGATGTTCTGAACAAGTAAAAACAGTTTCCAGGGATCTGTGGGAACATAGACACGCTCCCATGGTGGGAGCAAAACAAAAGAGAAAAGCATTGCGCAAGCAGCAGCAGCATGAAGCAGCAGGGTGGAGGCAGCAGGTAGCAAGTAGCAGGGTAGAGGCAGCAGGTATCAGGGTGGAGGCAGCAGGTAGCAAGTATCAGGGTGGAGGCAGCAGGTAGCAAGTAGCAGGGTGGAGGCAGCAGGTAGCAAGCAGCAGAGTGGAGGCAGCAGGTATCAGGGTGGAGGCAGCAGGTATCAGGGTGGAGGCAGCAGCAGCAGGGTGGAGGCAGCAGGTATCAGGGTGGAGGCAGCAGCAGCAGGGTGGAGGCAGCAGCAGCAGGGTGGAGGCAGCAGGTATCAGGGTGGAGGCAGCAGGTATCAGGGTGGAGGCAGCAGCAGCAGCAGGGTGGAGGCAGCAGGTAGCAAGCAGCAGAGTGGAGGCAGCAGGTATCAGGGTGGAGGCAGCAGCAGCAGGGTGGAGGCAGCAGGTATCAGGGTGGAGGCAGCAGGTATCAGGGTGGAGGCAGTAGCAGGGTGGAGGCAGCAGGTAGCAAGCAGCAGAGTGGAGGCAGCAGGTATCAGGGTGGAGGCAGCAGGTATCAGGGTGGAGGCAGCAGCAGGGTGGAGGCAGCAGGTAGCAAGCAGCAGAGTGGAGGCAGCAGGTATCAGGGTGGAGGCAGCAGCAGCAGAGTGGAGGCAGCAGGTATCAGGGTGGAGGCAGCAGGTAGCAGGGTGGAGGCAGCAGGTACTGTAGCAGGCAGCAGCAGCAGGGTGGAGGCAGCAGGTAGCAGGTAGCAGCAGCAGGGTAGAGGCAGCAGGTAGCAGGTAGCAGGGTGGAGGCAGCAGATAGTAAGTAGCAGCAGCAGGGTGGAGGCAGCAGCAGGGTGGAGGCAGCAGCAGGGTGGAGGCAGCAGGTAGCAGGTAGCAGCAGCAGGGTGGAGGCAGCAGGTAGCAGGTAGCAGCAGCAGGGTGGAGGCAGCAGGTAGCAGGTAGCAGCAGCAGGGTGGAGGCAGCAGGTAGCAGCAGCAGGGTGGAGGCAGCAGGTAGCAAGTAGCAGCAGCAGGGTGGAGGCAGCAGCAGGGTGGAGGCAGCAGCAGGGTGGAGGCAGCAGGTAGCAGGTAGCAGCAGCAGGGTGGAGGCAGCAGCAGGGTGGAGGCAGCAGGTAGCAAGTAGCAGCAGCAGGGTGGAGGCAGCAGGTAGCAAGTAGCAGCAGCAGGGTGGAGGCAGCAGCAGGGTGGATGTCCAATTATCTAGCGGTCTCAGTCAATGAGTCAACTAAATGTCCCCATTGGAAGGGTGTAGGCGAACAACTTATAAATTGAACCAAAAGAAACAATTCAGACTTTGCAAGAATGTTCATTTATTGGGACTCCATGTCCAAACATTCCGTTATTTGGATAACTGTCATGCCATCATCACCAGGTGGTCAATCAAGCAAGCGGTTAGCTGGTAGCTGGTAGCAGCTTAAGTCTGTAGATAGTAGTACTTGTTTAGCAGTTAGCCAGCAGTAGTAGCATTTAGCCAGTAGTAGTAGCACTTAGCCAGTAGTAGTAGCACTTAGCCAGTAGTAGTAGCACTTAGCCAGCAGAGTCGATACAGTCAGTAGCATTTAGCATCGGTCAGTAGTCAGATTATTTACCTATACAAAGGAAAGGAAATAAACGGCATCAATTAGTAACTAGATATATGAATCAAAGGATAAATGTGGATATTAACGGCGCATACAATGCAACGTACCGTTGGCCAGTCCGAGTTCGCCCACAGGGCTTTTCACCTTACAGCCTATGGTCAAGAGTGTCTCTTAAATAGTGCGTCACACAGACGCTGATTCAGTCTCACCTGTTCATATCTCAGTCCCCTGGCGTCCTACAGTTGCAGTAAACGCCCACTAGGTGGCACCAGATGATAAATAATGCTTGTATAATAAGTGCTCCTATAATAATGATAATAATAATAATATCTCTGTAGGAAAGGCGCTGGATAATTCTCCACCTCCCACCTAGTATTCTGGCCGTAAGGGCTCAGAAAACTACCCAAACCATACAAATTGTTCTACCCATACAAATGTACTTATATTTAAAGGGAAACAAAAGAAAAGATACAACTCTCGTTCTATCTACAGTGGTAGCTCAACGGCGTCCGTGAAAACTACGTAAGTTATGTCGGCAACGGGCGATTCTCGACGTCCTCAGTTGTGCCAGAAACAGGCAATCCACGACATCCTCAATCGTGCCAGAAACAGGCAATCCTCAGCGTCCTCAATTGCGCCAGAAACAGGCGACTTTCGACGTCCTTCTTTGTGCCAGAAACAGGCGACTTTCGACATCCTTTGTGCCAGAAACAGGCGACTTTCGACGTCCTTCTTTGTGCCAGAAACAGGCGACTTTCGACGTCCTTCTTTGTGCCAGAAACAGGCGACTTTCGACGTCCTTCTCTTTGTGCCAGAAACAGGCGACTTTCGACGTCCTTGACTCGGTCATTGTTCCTCAATTGTGAGAGGGTTTCAGCAACGCCCTCGTGGTTGGCCCTGTGGGCTTCTCCTTCCTGCCCAGCCAGGCATAGTTCATCGGACGTGTTTTGGCGTTCCTTGCCCGTCAATGCATCCCATTTTGCAGGACCGGGCCTGCCTGGTGTGGGCTTCCTTGCATTTGAGGCCCCTCTTGAGGTATTTTTGGGCCAGTGTCTTTGGTCTCGCCTCCGTGGCGCTGTGCCTCCCACCTTGACCAGACCGGGTCTGCCTGGTGTAGGCTCCTTTCCACTTGGGGTCCCTCTCGAGGCGCTTTTGGACGAGTGTCCTTGGTCTCGCCTCTGTGGCGTTACGCCTCCCACCTTGACCAGACCGGGTCAGCCTGGTGTAGGCTCCTTTCCACTCGGGGTCCCTCTTGGGGCGTTTTTGGACCAGTGTCTTTGGTTTGGCTTCTGTGGCGTTACGCCTCCCACCTTGACCAGACCGGGCCTGTCTGGTGTAGGCTCAACGCCATGCGAGGTCCCTCCTGAGGCTTTCTCCGTTCTCAGGAGTGCCGACTGTGAGATTCTATGGTCGTTAGGGAGTGATGCTGGTTGCTCCTTCGCTCCAGGCGGGCGGCCATTCTCGGTCAGGTCTACCGCGAGGTGCTTCTTCACTTCGACGGCCTTCGTCCCCATGGAGTGCGCGAAGTGGGTCAATGATTGGCGTGCCGTCAACTCTACCCCCTCAAAGAGGTCTGGATACGCACCACTCACAGTCTTGCCCAGCGGGCCGTCCCACAGCACCAGATCGCCGACTCTCCCCACTCTTTGTGGGACTAAGCGACCTTCCCGGGCGCTGATGAGCAGGTCGATGGTCTCGGGCTGGGTAAGTTCTCCTGGCTGGACACGTGGGAAGAACAGCTCCAGCTGCTCAGAGTCCACCACTCGGTCCACCTTGGCAATGTCCTCAAGGCCATAGCAGAGCATCTCATGGCACCTTGAGGTCCCCTTCGGGGTCCATACCTTGATCGCCACCACATACCTCTTGGTATCGACTTTGACTGCCATCTTCCCAACACCGTACACGACCAGTGTGATTGGCTCGCCGGTCAGCCCGAGTCTCTTGGCGGCTCTGTGAGTGATATAGTTGGTGTCGGAGGCGAGGTCCATCAACACTCCAACACAGTCTCCTCCTCGTGTTGTGACATCCATGAGCATCATGAGGACTGGGTATCTTTTATGCCGCTTTTGTCCAACAGGCTCTTGCTGGCGCACACTTTGGAGGTTGTTTTGTTCGTGAAGGCCTTTTTGAATGCTTCCATTTGGAGCGCAAACCCAGCGATGACTTCCTCCTGCATCTCTGTCAGGCCTTGGGGTCCTCTCCTAGCTCGTGGCTCCTCGGTTGCTTCACTCCTCCCTTGCGTCTTGGGGCAGAGGAGGAAATGATGCTCGACAGGGCCGTCCTCTTCCACACACTCTTCCTCATGGCAGAAGGATCTCTCCCTGCACCCGCTGTCAACCCCGTGATAATCGAGACATTTGGCACACATCCCTGCCTTTTTCACCTGGGCTCTCTTCTCCGTCAATGAAGCCTTCTTGAAGGCCGGGCAGAAGTAAAGTCTCCCTCCATGTGCTTTGTCTCCACACATGGTGCACGGGTCCCTCTGGGACTCCCTCCTGACATCACTCACTGTTGTTCTGGTAAATGACTGTCTTTCACTACCTCTGTCGCTCAGCATCTCACGCTGGGTTGGTCTATCGCCAGCGTGGGTGGTTCCGATCTCCAGCTGTGCTAGCCTCTCGAGGATCCTTTCCTGTCCTTTCAGGAATGACAAGAGCCTGTCGAAGTAGCTTCTGGGCGTGACGCCATTTGCGGGGTCACGCTCGTAGGAGATCCACTTCTCTCTCATGCCTATAGGCAGCTTCCTCTCTATGGCGGCGACAGTTAAGTGGTTCTTGATAACATCCTCCATTCCAAGGACCTTCAGGTCATACAGTGCGGTTTCCACTGCCTGGACCAGGTCTATCATCGGCCTAGGCTGGCTGCTTCGCACTGCAGGCACTTCTTCCAGGTCCTTGAGGATCAGGCTTGCGGTCACGCTCCTGTCCCCAAAGCGGTTGTCTAGGAGCCTGAAGATGTCATCCGCGGTTCTGCAGCGATCCAGCCCAAGCTTCTTCCTCAGTGGCTCTTCCACACTGTCCAGTAGGTGATACAGTTTACACACTGGTAAACCTGAGGGTTCTGCCAGCGCCTGGAGGTCCTCCCAGTTATCCCGCCAGCGCCAATAGGTCCTTCTGTCCCCACAGAATTTGGGTAGATTGATGGCGGCGAGCTTGATCCTAGGTCGGGCCCCCTGGTGGTCTCTGTGGTGAGCGAGACCTTCCTGCGTTGCGCCCTCATCACCTGGTGGCGTGGCGCGGTCACCTCGTGACTGAGGCATGTCAGTGGGGTTGGCATGAATATAGATGGTGACGGATGAACTGAAACGGGGTTCCCTGCTGGGTTGTCTTACCTGTGGGGGTGATTGCCTTCCAACATGATGGAGAGGCCCACTTCCTGCGGTCCCTACTCCATACTGGAGATGGACGGCGTTGGAGGCCTCCTCATGGCTGCCGGGAGGCAAGGGAGGGCTTCCATAAGCGCCCTCTGCTTGACCGCTGTTACACTGGGGAGGTGAATGGGCATGAGCGACCGCACCTTTATCGTCGGCGGACGGGGAGGGGTCAGCTTCAGTGGCATGTTGAGGAGCGTCCCTGGCGACGCCAGGTGGGCTGGTCATGTCGCCATCCCTTTCAACGTCGTGTACCTTTTCCTCCTCTTCATCCTCGTCGTCCAGCTCAACGCCGCCCTTTCCTCCAGGCTCTAGGAGGGTCGACCACCTGTCCATTAGTGCTGCTCTTTCCTCGTCTAGGTGCCTGTACCGCTTCCCCAATTCAGCTATGTTGGGAGTTGGAAGAAAGTATCTCCACTCTCTCACCATCTGTTCAAAGGCGTTGAGTCTCCTCTCCAATTTGTTCCCCTCCAACGCTCTTTTGTCTTTGGGTGCCCATTGGGTGCTGAGTCTCTTTGTCTCTTCCAAGGCCTCCTTGAACTCCACTTCAAGGGGGCCTAGCTCTGGCTGAACGAAGCGGGACCATACCTCCGAGAAGATCTTCTTCTCCAGTGCCGCTTTCCTCTGCTTGCTCGCGTCTTTCTTTGCTGTGGCGTCGGCTATCACGGTAGCAGGTGCGGCTCCGTCGGCCTCCTCCAATGCTCCAACATAGTCTCCCGTCGTGTCAACGAGCTTAGCAAACTCTACTTGAAGAGCTTTCTTGTCGTTGACCAGCTCCGCTGGCGATGCGGTGTCAACATTGTCAGCTACCTGGTTGGCTCTCCTTGTGAAAGCTGTCTGCGCCGCAGTACGCCTCTTCTTTAGCTCTTCCACATCTACACCCTCCATCTTTTCCCAGTCAGCCGTTGCCCCAACTGGAGCTCGTTTTGCGGCTGAGTCACTGGTCACAGGCAGTAGTAAACAATGGGGTTAACAGTCAGAAGCACAGTTGTACAGTTGGCGTGTAGCAGTGTGATTACAATGACACTGTTCCCAGCAGGGGATAATGACGGGACCATATAGTGGGTCAATGTAGCTTCGCTTCACTCACTTGAAACCTGGTAATGACCACAATGTGAGTGAGCAAGTAGGATAGAGTTGGTGAGCACCGTTACAGCTTTTGGTTAATTCATTAATAGTACAGTTCACGACGTGAAGAGCAAATTCAAGACTGTCTGAAGAAACATAGTCACTTTAGGTCGGCTCATCAATAGTACCGTTCACGGCGTTTGGAGCAACAATATAATTGCACAGTTCAACACAGCCAAGGCATAGGCGTGTCAATGATAATGTTCACAGCGTGTGGAGCAACAACGTAGTTGCTTGGTTCAACACAGCCAAGGCATAGGGGTGTCAATGATAATGTCCACAGCGTTTGGAGCAACAACGTAGTTGCTTGGTTCAACACAGCCAAGGCATAGGGGTGTCAATGATAATGTTCACAGCGTTTGGAGCAACAATGTAGTTGCCTAGTTCAACACAGCCAAGGCATGGGTGTCAATGATAATGTTCACAGCGTTTGGAGCAACAACGTAATTGCTTAATTCAACACAGCCAAGGCATAGGTGTCAATGATAATGTTCTTTAGCTAGCATTGGTGGCCAGCAGTGTTAGCATTGGTGGCTAGCAATGTTAGCAGTCTTTGGCTAACAGCGTTAGCATTGGTGGCTAGCGGTATTAGCATTGGTTGGCTAATGGCTAGCGTTTAGCATTGGCAGCTAGCAGTGTTAGCAGTCTTTGGCTAACAGCGTTAGCATTGGTGGCTAGCAGTATTAGCATTGGTTGGCTAATGGCTAGCGTTTAGCATTAACAGCTAGCAGTGTTAGCAGTCTTTGGCTAACAGCGTTAGCATTGGTGGCTAGCAGTATTAGCATTGGTTGGCTAATGGCTAGCGTTAAGCATTGGCAGCTAGCAGTGTTAGCAGTCTTTGGCTAACAGCGTTAGCATTGGTGGCTAGCAGTATTAGCATTGGTTGGCTAATGGCTAGCGTTTAGCATTTGCAGCTAGCAGTGTTAGCAGTCTTTGGCTAACAGCGTTAGCATTGGTGGCTAGCAGTATTAGCATTGGTTGGCTAATGGCTAGCGTTTAGCATTAACATTGGATGGAATTCGGCGACCCCACCACTTCAAGCAACCAGCATGTGGGCGGAATACGGCGATTCCAATAGTGGGGCGCGTACGGTAAATAATTGTCCAATTATCTAGCGGTCTCAGTCAATGAGTCAACTAAATGTCCCCATTGGAAGGGTGTAGGCGAACGACTTATAAATTGAACCAAAAGAAACAATTCGGACTTTGCAAGAATGTTCATTTATTCGGACTCCATGTCCAAACATTCTGTTATTTGGATAACTGTCATGCCATCATCACCAGGTGGTCAATCAAGCAAGCGGTTAGCTGGTAGCTGGTAGCAGCTTAAGTCTGTAGATAGTAGTACTTGTTTAGCAGTTAGCCAGCAGTAGTAGCATTTAGCCAGTAGTAGTAGCACTTAGCCAGTAGTAGTAGCACTTAGCCAGTAGTAGTAGCACTTAGCCAGCAGAGTCGATACAGTCAGTAGTATTTATCATCGGTCAGTAGTCAGATTATTTACCTATACAAAGGAAAGGAAATAAACGGCATCAATTAGTAACTAGATATATGAATCAAAGGATAAATGCGGATATTAACGGCGCATACAATGCAACGTACCGTTGGCCAGTCCGAGTTCGCCCACAGGGCTTTTCACCTTACAGCCTATGGTCAAGAGTGTCTCTTAAATAGTGCGTCACACAGACGCTGATTCAGTCTCACCTGTTCATATCTCAGTCCCCTGGCGTCCTACAGTTGCAGTAAACGCCCACTAGGTGGCACCAGATGATAAATTGATAAATAATGCTTGTATAATAAGTGCCCCTATAATAATGATAATAATAATAATATCTCTGTAGGAAAGGCGCTGGATAATTCTCCAGTGGAGGCAGCAGGTAGCAGCAGCAGGGTGGAGGGTGGAGGCAGCAGGTAGCAGCAGCAGGGTGGAGGGTGGAGGCAGCAGCAGGGTGGAGGCAGCAGGTAGCAAGTAGCAGCAGGGTGGAGGCAGCAGGTAGCAGGGTGGAGGCAGCAGGGTGGAGGCAGCAAGTAGCAGCAGCAGGGTGGAGGCAGCAGGTAGCAAGTAGCAGCAGGGTGGAGGCAGCAAGTAGCAGCAGCAGGGTGGAGGCAGCAGGTAGCAAGTAGCAGCAGGGTGGAGGCAGCAAGTAGCAGCAGCAGGGTGGAGGCAGCAAGTAGCAGCAGCAGGGTGGAGGCAGCAAGTAGCAGCAGCAGGGTGGAGGCAGCAGGTAGCAGCGGCAGGGTGGAGGCAGCAGGGTGGAGGCAGCAAGTAGCAGCAGCAGGGTGGAGGCAGCAGGTAGCAGCGGCAGGGTGGAGGCAGCAGGGTGGAGGCAGCAAGTAGCAGCAGCAGGGTGGAGGCAGCATGGTGGAGGCACCAAGTAGCAGCAGCAGGGTGGAGGCAGCAAGTAGCAGCAGTAGGGTGGAGGCAGCAAGCAGCAGCAGCAGGGTGGAGGCAGCAGGTAGCAAGCAGCAGCGGGTAAACAGGCATCAGAGAATAAGACATGGAGCTTTAAGAAGTCGGTAATTGTCATGCGGATTAACACACACACATGCGAGATGGGCGACCCACAGGAACACACACCCATGCACTGAGTCGCCGATGAAATGTCTCTCTGCACTTTTCCCAGCGTTAGCGATCTGTTGTGCATGTTTTTCCATTGGGTGTATCTCATTGGGAGGGGAAACCCTTGCAAGAACGGGGGGAAAACATGCAAACTCCACACAGAAAGGGCCGGGAGATACCCCACCTGGGTACCTGGCAACGCGGCAACCTGGTCCCCAAGCGGGAATCGAACCCAGGACCTTCTAGCTGTGAGGCGACAGTGTTAACCACTACACCACCGTGCCGCTAGCTTGCTGCAGTTTAAATAAGGCTGCCTATTATATGACGTAATGTGTGCAGCATGCACTTGGTGTCGATGCAGCGCCACTCCAGTGGACTGCCTGAACTAGCTCCACAGGCTTGAGGCTTCACACCGTTTCAGTTAAGACAACTCACGCATTGAAATAAGAATTTTATTGAGCATGAATAAAAACAGATTTTACTTTGGCGTCAGAAGGCTCTGTTTCTAAATCACTCCCTGCTAGGCATCATTCGAAGCCAGCCAAACACAAGAGCAGGGAGTGATCAATTACAAATCGCCCCAAAACCGCACAATGAGAACCAGAACCACAATGACGCCCACTCCACTATGTGTACCAGGGGAGCGCCCGGCCCATACAACACTGCTGATATCCCACTCTCTCCCTCAAGGGAAGACAAGTGATGAAATGCAAAGCTATTGCATGTCTGGATCAAACATTCCCTCGTCCTCCTCCAGCTCAGACTGCCTGACGTCTTGTGTCCTGGTGGCAGAGTCTGAGGCTGCTCCAGACTAGAGGGTCTAATGAGGCGTCTGGGTTGAGGTCAGGAGAGGTGTTTAGCCTGGAGCGTGTCTGCATTCCCACAGCCCTACGTTCCCACAGCCCTATGTTTATTATTGGACGTGCTACCGTGTCTACATTGCACAGAATCATGCACAGGACTTCTTCAGGTCCCATGCAAGCAACCTGGCAAGTGTGAAGTTGATTGGACGACTGCTCTGGCTGCCCTGTTATCTGTTGTTATTATTATTGTTATTATTATTATTATTATTATTATTATTATTATTATTATTATTATTATTATTATTATTATTATTATTATTATTATTATTATTATTATTATTATTATTATTATGTACTATTATATATGTATATGTATATGGTCCTTGTTCTCAACTCACTGAAACCAAGATGATCAAAGATCAATATTAGTACTGCATTAGTACTGCAGCAATAGGACGGGGGGGGGGGGGGGCAACACCACATTATGTGCATCAGCATCAGGGAATGGCCATACCTGTACTGTGGGGATGTATAGGCCTGGGGGAACATAAGGCTGGAAGAACACACAGTAGGGCCTTATCTTGATGGGGGAAACTATTCATAATAGGGGTGACTCCGGTTAGCCCTTAGACCCATCTCTGGAAGAGATTAAAAACACAACTGAGAGACCTACAGTAGTACTATGAAATTTGGAAGGTCGTGTGTAGACGTTTGTATTCCAACACAATCATCTGTGAGAGGCAAACAAAATCAGGACGTTTTTCCTCACATTATGTATACAACATAGTTGATCATGCGAGTCACATCATTATCAAAACCTCACGCAGGACTTGGCACACACGCTTTTTACAATCATTGTATGCTAGTGGTTTATTTATATGCAAGGCTCAAATTTGCCAGTTTTTATAATTAATAACACAATTAGCCTTGGATAGAAATCCCACAAGCAATACCCTGTTATTGTCATTGTAACGTGTAACTTGTTACAATGTTTTCTTTTGCATTGTTCCTGACAAATTAATACATAAGAAAATAACTGACATTGAATGGTTGAAATATGTGTAATTACAGCTTCAGAAGACTGTACAAGAAAAATGCCAGAAGATACAGCATATGTATGCCCTGAAATAAAATAAAAATTTAATAAAAAAAAATTACGGATACATCTCTGAGTTGCAAGCAAAGATTGTGAAGAGGGGCATCACAAGTGGGGAATCCTTGAAGGAGGATCCTTCAACCGGATAAACCCAGAGGGTTCGTGTTGATGTCTCCCTATAGTGCAGGGGTTCCCAAACTTTTCAGGCCGCGACCCCCAAATAACGGTGTCAGAGAGCCGATTATTAGCCCCACTATTATAGAAGGTAAAAAAAAAGATTTTGTTAATTATAATTATTTTATAGTGAGTTGCAGTGATCTCCTGGTTGTTCCCCACCTAGGTTATCTAACTATTGCGCTGCTGCAACTAGAAACACTGGCCTGGCCTGCTTCTAAGTTCAGTGGCCTGACCGCATTAAAAAATGTATATATATATATATATATATATATATATATTCTGATTATTATTTTTTTAATCATCTGGCGACACCCCCCCCCCCCCCGCGGCGGCTCGCGACCCCCACTTTGGAAACCCCTGGTCTAGTGTAGCCATACCTTTCTGCATACTACGTTAGCACTGTGCCAGTATAGGAGACGGACAGACGCTGTAGCTTGTTTGTATTTCTGTTAAACTAATAACAATCATCCTGGGCGACGCTATGCCCAGACGCAGCGAGAGTGCCCTCGCAAGACAGTGTCACAGGCAGCGGAAGGGGAGGAGAATTCCAACTGAAATAGTCGGCCAATGGCAGCTTATAGCCACAGTCTGTGATCCTAAAGACTAATGCCCCCCATACATTTACATTTACATTTACATTTAGTCATTTAGCTGACGCTTTTATCCAAAGCAACTTACAAGTTCTGTACGACAAGTCATCAGGAAGGGTACAACTCTATAAGCTGAGTAACAATGTTCATCAAAGTGTTGAGTGCTACAGTGTAGGTTAGTTTGTTAGGCTACATCTTACTGTCATGCATCAATACCGGTGCAGACACAAGTCAGGAGGTACGTGACACGCCTTTATTGTAGCATATTAACTTACCCTTCAACTCATACTCAACAAAACTGTATAAAGAAATATATATAAACTAGTATATTATCTTTAATGTGTAATGTCACTGTCTTCCGCAGGACCCGTTTTCCCTGCAGCTGCTGTTTTGGATCCAGATATGCTGTCCTGCAGTACAGCACCAAGACACCGTGTGGACGTCCTGCAGTACTACAGCACCAAGACACCGTGTGGACGTCCTGCAGTACAGCACCAAGACACCGTGTGGACACCCTGCAGTACTACAGCACCAAGACACTGTGTGGACGCCCTGCAGTACTACAGCACCAAGACACCGTGTGGACGCCCTGCAGTACTACAGCACCAAGACACCGTGTGGACGCCCTGCAGTACTACAGCACCAAGACACCGTGTGGACGCCCTGCAGTACTACAGCACCAAGACACCGTGTGGACACCCTGCAGTACTACATCACCAAGACACCGTGTGGACGTCCTGCAATACTACAGCACCAAGACACCGTGTGGACGCCCTGCAGTACTACAGCACCAAGACACCATGTGGACGTCCTGCAGTACTACAGCACCAAGACACCGTGTGGACGTCCTGCAGTACTACAGCACCAAGACACCGTGTCGACGCCCTGCAGTACTACAGCACCAAGACACCGTGTGGACGCCCTGCAGTACTACAGCACCAAGACACCGTGTGGACACCCTGCAGTACTACAGCACCAAGACACCGTGTGGACGCCCTGCAGTACTACAGCACCAAGACACCGTGTGGACGCCCTGCAGTACTAGAGCACCAAGACACCGTGTGGACGCCCTGCAGTACTACAGCACCAAGACACCGTGTGGACGCCCTGCAGTACTGCATCAACACCAAGCTAAATTGCGCCGGAGATGGAACTTGACAGAGAGCGACCTCTCCAAGTTGTATTCACACACGCGGAGCCTCACGCCATATCCAATCAACGACTACAAGCTCAGACGAATCAAGAGAGCATCGCCACCGTCGCCACGAGAAGGCAGCCGGTACACTGGATGCCAGAAGGAAGGGTGAGGAGGAATAACCAAAGAAACAACAGTGGAGAGAGAACTGGAGGCCCTGAAGCAGACCTGGGGTGCCATCCAAAAGTTTGCTCTAAACAGACCTTTGTTGCTGCCCTGCTACTGACATGTTTCCCCAACATGTCTAAAACAATAACATGGGTTTAAAAGAAAACGTCAAAATATTGCCAATTGGTTCTGTTCCTACGTAGTCTTTATATAATCATTCAGTAGCATCGCGGATGTTTTCCAGGCGATGACTCACGCTACACTGCGGCAACACATCAAACTACAACAGGAACATTATGTAAAGCACAGAGCTGTAAATACCACGTTGTGTTGTATTAGTTATTGTTCACATCGCGTAGGTAGTGTAGGAATATAATATAATTATTTTATGAATACAAACCTCTGTTACTTCTCTTCGGTCCCTTCACAGGGATTCCACTCTCTTCTTCTCTGGTGAGGGCAGTAAGTAAGATAGTTCAACATGCTTCTGCCAACAATAAATAGATGAACAGGACCATAGAATTAACCCTCTGAGACATACAGGATCCGTTACTGTCTTTCAGAGGCTGTAGCAGGATACTGGTATCTATGTAACTCGATTACAAAGATAATCCATAGTTACCAAGCATGTCATTCTAGGAAAAATGGCATAGCCATTTTCAAATGGGTCCCTTGACCTCTGACCTCAATGAAAATGGGTTCTATGTGTAGCCAGATGTCTCCCCTTTACAGACATACCCACTTTATGCGAAATACTGTGCAGTTTTGGGCAAAAACCATGCAGTTTTTTAGCATGCAGTACACATTATTTATTCAGTTATTTTTGCTGTTTCTCAAAATGGTTTATTTGAATATTTATGCATACTGGGGTCCCTAAACAGTCTTTCATTGTATGAATTGGATATGACTGGAAATTCAGTACAACAATATTAGTAAAAATTAACAACTCTCAAATGTATGATGTCATCAGGTAGCTATACAGTCTGAAGCCTCTCCATGGACAATGAATTGGGAAGGATTTTATAGATGACACTGAGAGCACCCAGGGCGATGTTCTGAGTGCATGGGTACAGTTTCTGTTTCAGAACTGAGACCACTACTATGGAATAAAGCTCATTTGGAAATAGAAACTCAAACAAACACTATGCAGGTCCACAAAATCAGTCTCCCATTCATTGGCAATGGAGCTGCTCCAGAAATACCTGATGACATCAGACGTTTGATTCTTACTTCTCTGGTTTCTGGCTTTGGGAGGGAGTAGCCCATGTTGATTGTGCTTTCCCAGGCCATGGAAATAACAGTGGAATCCTTGGTTTGGGTGATGTTCTCGCAGCTTGAGCTCACAGATAAACTCACAGCTGTCACAGTCACTGCCTGGCGCTCTCTCTCTCTCTCTCTCTCTCTCTCTCTCTCTCTCTCTCTCTCTCTCTCTCTCTCTCTCTCTCTCTCTCTCTCTCTCTCTGGTATGGAGTTCAGATGTGCTGCTGTCAGCAGAGCAGCTGATTGACGTCTGTGGGCCGATTACGTCAGTGATATAACCCCGCCTCAGATGTCATGATGCTGCCAGATCATAACTTCCCAGTTTCCCAGTTAGTCATGTTATTCTGCTCTCGTATAGTTATTTAGTCTGTTGTTCTCTGACCGTGCCTAACCCTTTGTTGTCCTCCTTTCCCCGCAGTCCTATACCTGGCTCTTCACCCTGATCTCTGGCTCTGGATAAACATGTTCTGACCTCCACCTGCGTGACAACTCTCCTTGCTTTTTCCCGGAACGTATGAGGACGTGTACTCGTTTTGACCCCTGTCTGGCTGACTACCTTGTAACCCGTGTATCAACCCATACCTGTCTGACTATCCTGCCCCCACACACGCTCCCTGGACTGTACAAGAGACCCGTTACGTTATCGACCCCTGCCTGTCAGACTGCCCTGTCCCGCACACGCCCCTGGACTGTACGAGATTCTCCCTCATGTAAATCGACCCACACCACGGGCGACATCACAGATCGCTATACCAAGAGGTGAATTCACTGCTTGGTAACGTGTATATGTGTCTTTTAAGGTGGAGTGAGTTTAACTCGCAGTACCGCTTACTGCCACAGTCACTTCACAACACACGTCCATCGTGACTGTGGATATTACTCACAGACCTTTATTACACTCACCTCCCTAAACTCACGCCACCTCCCTAAACTCACGCCACCTCAGGAAATCCAGGTCACACGGCACCAGTGTGACGATCGTATGTTACTCCTTCTGCGTTGTGTTAAATGTCGATGCCCCGAGGGAGTTTCGAACCCGGGTCGGCTGCACCGCGGGCTATACCAGAGGTGAATTCACTTCTTGGTAACGTGTCTATGTGTCTTAACGGGGAATGAGTTTAACTCGCAGTACCTCTTACTGCCACAGTCACTTCACAACACAGTCCATCGTGACTGTGGATATTACTCACAGACTTCCGTTACACCTGGATACCTGTCTTTACTGTTGTATTAAGTATACCCATACCGGGTTTTAACAAGACCTGTCTGCCGTTTCTCTTTGTCTGCATGCTGGGTTCTATACGCCTAGTCGTGACAACAGCTTTTAGTGTTCAAACGGACAAATGCTTCAACAACTTATTCTGTCTTTATCCAAGTTGACTCTGATGAAGACAGAATAAACTGTGGAAATGTTTGTAACTAAAAGCTGCATGTTTATAACTGTGCGCCACCATTTCTCCTTATATTTCCAGTAAATGACAATATATTTACATATATTACATATATATACATATAGTGTCATTTACTGAAAATAAGTGTCATTATTATTATAATTTTTTTTAAACATTCTTTGGTTCAAACTGTAATATTCATGCCTTGAATATGTCATTTATGACAGGCGCGCTAGGCGCACCTTTCTGTTTAAGTACTCACACACGGGGTCCTGATGGCCAGTTGGCTACTAGCCTACGTTAGAGTCACACTCATGTTGCTGACGTCACAATAAAGAAGCTAACGTACTCTCCTTGCCTTGAATAATTATTTATCTAAAGCATAAATACGACATGGTGCCGGGAGAATGGAAGAAGTTCAGACAACACGCGGAGCTAATGTTTTCGGACCCGTTAAAAAAGAAAGGAGAGGATGAAAAATGTAGCTACCTGTTACTGTGGAGTGAAGAAAAAGGGAGAGACATTTTCAACACATGGATTCTCAGTACAGAGGAAGCAAAGGTATTGAAAAGCTACTATGACAATTTCGAAGCATACTTAATTCCAAAAAGGAACACGATTTTCGCTAGGTACAAATTCCATGAAAAAACCCAGCATCCTAGCGAGTCGTTTGAACAATTTGTCACTGCATTGAAACTGCCCGTGAAGGACTGTGCATATGTGAACAATGATGAGATGGTTAGGGACCGTATAGTGTTTGGCATACACTCAGCAAAAGTAAGAGAGAAACTTTTAAATGTCGGATCAGAGTTGTCATTAGACAAAGCAATAGATGTAGCTAGAGCTCAGGAGCTGGCACAATCTCAGATAAAAAGCTTTATTGGCGCCACGAGCAGCGCGCATAAGCAGCTTGTGCACGGAGTGCACAGACATGAACAGAAGAATGCCGCGCAGAGGTATCGCCCCAAAACAGAGTGGACAGAGAGAGCTCACAAAGCAAGTGACACAGACACACGTAGGAACTGTGGATACTGTGGAAACAGAGCACACAAGGAAGGAGAGAACTGTTCGGCAAGAGGAAAACAATGCATAAAATGCGGAAAATGGAACCACTTTGCTAAAGTTTGCAGGGCAGGTAGCTTCCAGAAAAAGTCAGTGCACGAGGTGAGCATGCGCCCTGAGTCAGGCGAAGAGTCAGACGAACTATACAGTATGTCGACACCGTAACAGACAGACGGTTTGCTGAAACAGAGCAAGCTTTAGAATGATTATTTATCTAAAGCATAAATACGACATGGTGCCAGGAGAATGGAAGAAGTTCAGACAACACGCGGAGCTATCACAGCTTGCAAGATAAATGCAAAATCCAGCCTACTTCACGCAGACTGACAGGATACGGTGGAGAGAAGCTTGCAGTAAAGGGCACATGCATGTTGAATTGTAAATACAGAGAGTGTGACATGTTATTGGACTTTTACATTGTAGACACTCAGGCACCCCCAGTTCTAGGCTTACAAGCATGCCTGAGTATGGACCTTATTAAACTAGTGTTGTCAGTCACTGCATCCACAGACAAACAAACCATCATGGAAGAATATCACGATGTGTTTAAAGGAATTGGACTGTTCCCGGGAGAGTGTCACATCCATATAGACCCAGATGCCACGCCAGTGGTCTGCCCACTGAGAAGGACACAGATCGCCCTGCGTAACCGCCTGAAAAAGGACCTACAACATATGGAAGACACACAGATTATCACCAAGGTCATTGAACCAACGGAGTGGGTCAGTGCACTAGTCATCGTTGAGAAACCACGCACAGGCAAGCTCAGAATCTGCCTGGACCCAAGGGAGCTAAACAAAGCTATTAAGCGCCCAGACTAACAGGTACACGATATTTCAGCGTACTGGATGCAAGATCAGGATACTGGTCCATCAAGCTCTCCCAAGAATCATCAAAGCTGACGACGTTCAACACACCATTCGGACTGTACAGGTTCCTACGCTTACCGCTTGGACTCGCCTCTGCTCAGGATGAATTCCAACGGAAAATTGACGAGACATACAAGGGTTTAAACGGAGTAGCAGCTATAGTAGACGACATCCTCGTCTATGGCGTGACCAGAGAGGAGCACGACAAGAATCTCCATGCAATGCTAGAGAGATCACGGAGAGAGGCGTCCAGCTCAATGCAGACAAATGCACCATTGGAGCCACTGAAGTGAGTTACTTCGGGCACGTTCTTTCAGCTGACGGCGTGAAGCCAGACCCAGGCAAGATAGCTGCCATCAAGGAGATGGAGGCGCCAAAGAGCCGTGCAGAGCTGGAGACCGTGCTAGGTATGGTCAACTACCTGGCCAAGTTCGCTCCGAGCCTCTCCGAGATCAACGCACCCATGAGACAGCTGCTGAAACAATCAAATGAGTTCCTGTGGGACGCACAGCACGACGCTGCATTCCAGAAAATGAAAGACATACTCACCAGTGAACCGGGGCCAGTTCTCATCTATTTTGACCCTGAAAAGGTGCTCAGCTTGCAGGTAGACGCATCGAAGTATGGGCTGGGTGCTGTGCTGATGCAGGAAGGAAGGAACATTAGCTATGCATCCAGATCACTCACAGACAGCGAGGTCAACTACACACAAATCGAGAAGGAGATGTACGCAGTCCTATATGGATTCAAGCGTTTCCATCAATATTCCTACGTCGCCATGTTATGGTGCAATCTGACCACAAGCCCCTTGAGTCGATCATGAAGAAGCCTATTGCCGCAGCCCCACCAAGGCTACAGAGAATGATACTACAGCTACACAAGTACAACTTCACAATCGTGCATCGCCCTGGGAAGGATATCCCAGTTGCCGACAGGCTATCCAGGAAATCACTCGCCTCTCACGACGACGGACTCAGTGAAGGGATGGACCTTCAGGTACACATGGTGTACAACAGCCTACCTGTACACGACGCCAGACTACAGGAGATCAGAGAAACAACAGTCAATGACACACAGCTCAAGCTGCTTAGCCAGGCTATCATGGAGGGATGGCCTGAGGAAAGAAAACAATGCCCCCAGAACATCACTGAATACTGGAACCACCGAGATGAACTATCCAAAATGGAATCATCTTCAAAGGGGAGAAAATAGTCATCCCTACCATCCTCAGAGGAGAGATGCTGATCAAGATCCATGCAGGCCACATGGGTATGGAAAAATGCAAACTGAGAGCACGAGACATCATGTTCTGGCCTGGAATGGGTAAGCATATAGAGCAAATCGTGGAAAAGTGCTTGTAGCTGAGGGGTACAATTCCCTGACTGTATTGTTAGATATGATATTTAATACCACTACCTCATGTACTTTAACTTCTGGCCACCCAGTACAAGATATAAGTATGATGAACACTTTCCCACCTGATGAAACGAACCAACACAAATGGACCAAATCGAATATTTAATACAGCAAAGGGTGTATACAACATTCACTTAATTACATTTATGATTTGAAATGTTGAGTATGCACTTTTATGGCAAATGAGTATTCGTAGGTAAATCAACATTGAATGTCCAATCTCTGGTTGCGCAGGGAGTAAGTATACAACCTGGAATATTTAGGAAACGATAGCGATAGTACTTAAATGATTATAGCTGGATACACTAAGGGGGGGGGGGGTCCCGCTGGTTGTAAGACAGTAGGAGGGGGGGGTTAGAGAAGTCGCTGGCGGTATCCCATCTGGCCGACGGTGTCTTGGGAGAATCCAAAGTCTTAGACCCAGTGCCCACAGAACCTCGGGCCGCAGACGAATACAGCTGGACCCTCTGTGGAACGGTATCTGCCGGTCCACAACGGAGAGACGTGGTGCGACCTCACGTGTAGAGCGCCGCCTCACCTGTAGTCCTCTCCGGGGGGAATTCCAACACTCGACAGTGTTGGCCTTTATCCATGGAATAATCAAAGCACATAAAGCATAATCCAAGAGCCGTGGAAGGCTCGCCGTCGTCGGGTAGAGTAATCCAATATACAGGTCCAGTCGCTCTTGACCCGGAGCTCCTCGGATGCAATCACCACTAGGGGTCTGACCAGCCTGGATAAGCGTCCAGATAACGTCAGGAACGATGGGGGTACTGATAACTGTAGAACTCGAACCGAACGATGCACCATACATAAATAGACTATTATTAGCTTAATAGAATACGTCCAACTCGACGGTATGGTGCCAAACTATGACCATTCAACTATTAATCTACACGATATCTCAATGCCTATTCTGGGCCAAGTAGGCCCTACTACACCGCACGTGCTTCGTGGGGAGGCTTTTGCGTCTGTCACTCTGTTGGAGGGTAAAGAACTGGACTAAAAGAAAGTTCTACTTTACGAGCGCCATATATATATGCGCTATGAACAAATAGTACCACACGTATTTCGCCCGGCATATTACTGCGCGGAACCGGGGGTTGCCTCGACATGTTAGGCGGCACGATTGAACTTGAACCTAGGGGTATGGCAACCTGGCGCCAGGTTCTCGTCCAATGGTAGAATGAAACTATTATGGGCTGTTTAGTAGAAACGGGGATATTCAATGCATATTGTACAAGGAATATACAGGGGATATCAAACGATATACAAATACAATTAAATATATATATATAAATAAATATACATATTCGGTTTAATCTGATCCTTCACAACAGCCGCCCCCTAATTAGTCCCACCTAATTAGCTAAGCAGAGACAGATTAACCGCACTGTCTTCCACTCAAGGTCCGCTGTAAGGTCAGTCAACTCACAAAGTCATAGGGTCATGGTCATCATCGATAGTATCTGGGAGTCGGGGCAGTTCTATGAGCCTCGCCACGGGCCGTGTGTAGGTGCGCCCTTGGACAAGTACTTCAGCTGCTCGGACCTTGCCATCGGCACCGGTGATCACTTTGCTTACGCGGCCAGCCGGCCACATAGCTCTGGGGAGTGACTGGTCAACTATCATGACGACTGTTCCTTCTGTCAAATTGTCTCTCTCTTTTACCCACTTCTGGCGGGTCTGTAGAGACGGTAGGTAGTGAAGTAGGAAGCTGCTCCAAAACTTGTCAGCTAGTACTTGGCTTTACCTCCACATTCTTCGGCCGTTCGCTTCTTCGGGCCTGTACATTGTCTGGGGTAGCGCGGGGTCCAGCCGCACCATTAGGAGTGCGTTGGGGGTGACTGGGTCGACATCTGCTACATCACTGGAGACGTAACCGAGGGGCTTTGAGTTCAATACTCCCTCGATCTCCGTGAGGACTGTCATTAGGACTTCCTCTGCCACAGTCTGGGCTCCGAGTACGGCATACAGGGCTGTCTTTATAGAACGTACTTCTCGTTCCCAGGTTCCACCGAAGTGGGGTGCGTTCGGGGGATTAAACTGGAAGTCAACCTGGGCTGGAGCGAGGTGGGTCTTAAGTTCTGGGCCCATAGCTTGGAAGCTCTCTCTCAGCTCTCTTTCTCCGCCTTTGAAGTTGGTCCCGTGATCAGACAACAATGTAGACGGTTGTCCCTTTCGTGATATGAATCTCCGGAAGGCCATAAGGAATGAGTCTGTGCTCATGGTCGGAAGGAGCTCGATATGTATCGCTCTGGTGGTCATGCATTTGAATACAATACCCCACCGCTTCTCGGTGCCTCTTCCTCTCTTTATATACAACGGGCCAAAACAGTCCATGCCTGTGGAGTGGAATGGCTTGTCGCCGATTCGGAGGCGACAGGGGGGTAGGTCAGCCATCCGTGGTATGCTGGGCTGCGCGCGCCACTTACGGCAGTCTAGACAGGTTCGCTGGAAGCGCCGTACTGCTTCTCTCCCTTGTAATATCCAATAACGACGTCTGATCTCCGCGAAGACTCTCTCTGCTCCTGCGTGGTGCACATCCTCGTCGTATTTCTTTATGATCAGCTCTGTGACCTTGTGTCGGCTGTTCAAGACGATCGGGTGCTTAATGTCATCTGGTAGATCGGGGGCTCTCCGCAGGCGACCACCCACTCTGATGAGATTATGTGCGTCACTCTCTGGTGCCAGGTGAATCAGTCTGCTGTCTGATGGGACGGGGTTTCCTCCCTGTAGACAGTCTAGCTCATCGGGGAACGAGTCTCTCTGGGCTCGTTGTAGTAGAAGAAGTTCTGCTTCTTCGTAGTCAGCTGCTGACATGTCAGTGGTGGACTGAATCTCTGGGTGGTGCCGCAGGAATGTCCTTTGTTGCGCACTCTCTAGGGTAATGCAGTCATCTATGTTCGGGTCTGTGGAGGCGACAGTGCTCAGTCCACAGAACATAGGCTTCTTGTTCTCAGCCTCCTCGCTACTTGCTTCCCTTGGGGTGGGCGTAGGCCAATCTCCTTCCGGGAGCTGGAGGAATGCTGGTCCGTCACTGTAGATGTTGCGACGGGTTAGGTCATCCAGGGACATTCCCCGGGTGATGACGTCAGCTGGGTTGTGTTTGGTATCCACATATCTCCAGCTTGCTTCTTCTGTTAGTTCCTGAATCTCGGTGACTCTGACTCCCACGAAGACTTTGTATCTGCATGAATCAGACTTAATCCATGTGAGTACTGTCGTGGAATCTGACCACAAGATTGTTCTATGCACCGGAATGGTGAGTTCACGTTGGATTAACGTGGCTAGATGCGCTCCTGCGAGGGCTGCGCAGAGCTCTAGACGTGGGATAGATTGTTGCTTACGTGGGGCTATCCTTGAGCGGGCCAGTATGAAAGCAGTGTGTATCTCTCCTCCCATCTCTTGGGCACGCAAATAAGCAACCGATCCGTAGGCTACTTCGGAGGCATCGCTGAAGACGTGTAGCTCAATCTCGCATGTCTCTGGCCTCACTGTGGATGGGAAGTAGCTGCGGCGTATATTGACACCTGGGAGTGAGCGGAGTTCCGTCTCCCACTCTCTCCATGTTGAGGCAAGGTGTGCGGGTATTGGGTCGTCCCAGCCCTGGTCCTTGTCCCATAGTGCTCGTACAATCATCTTTGCCCTGGTGGTGTAAGGTAGAATACATCCCAACGGGTCATATTGTCTGGCGAGTGTTCTGTACACACTCCGTCTGGTGGTCGGTATCGCCGCCGACCTTCCTTGCTCTGGAGCCAAGGGTTTGTGTCTATAGTGGAGCGAGTCTGTTTTGAAGCGCCAGACTAATCCTAGTGTCATTTCTTGGGCTTCTCCTGGGATTGTCGCCATCCAGGTCTCGCTGCTGGCAGCCTTGTCTGCGGAGGAGAGGCTGCGCAATACGTGCGGGTCACTGCTGGCCCACTGCCTGAGATCAAAGCCTCCTTTGATTAGGGAGGCGCGTAACTTGATTAGGAGAGCCTCGGCTTCTTCTTGAGTCGAGACGCTTTGTAGACAGTTGTCTACGTAGAAACTGTTCTTCACACTGTGTTGGACCTCTTCATCTGCTGCTGGGTCCTCTGTGACGTGTTTCTGTAGTGCAAATGTAGCACAGCACGGGCTGCATGTGGTTCCGAAGGGGAGTACTTCCCACTGGTAGATGGATGGGTTCTCATCTCCGATCTTCTCTCTCCATAGGAACCGTAGCAGAGGCTTGTCCTCCTCTACTAGTCTCACTTGCAAGAACATCCCTTTGATATCCCCGCTTATAGCTACCTTGTCCTGGCGGAAGCGCAGTAGCATGCCTAGTAGGGAGGGGCCGAGTGTGGGGCCGGGCAAGAGCTCTTTATTCAGATTTTGGGGTCCGATCTGGTAGCTGCAGTTAAACACAATGCGATCCTTGCCATTGTGATGGACCTTGTGATGCGGCACGTACCATGATTCGGTCGTCTGATCGGCCTCTTTAATGTCAATCTTTGTTACGTGTCCCGCTGTGATTAGCTTCTCAATCTCAGCTCGGTACACACTCTGTTGAGCGGGGTCTTTGGCTAGGCGCCGCTCTGTGTTCAGTAGATAGCGCTCCGTGGCGTCTTTCTTTGCGTGAAAGGGGGGCATTCCCTCTCGCCTCAGGAGTGGAGTTGCGTATCTCATCACTCCGCCGACTGTGACTCTCTTTGTCCCCTGCTCGAGTAGGTGGATGGCGTAAATGTCTTCTTTAGAGCGAATGTCTTTCTTTTCGTTCTTAAAGGGCATTGTCTCTAGGGTCCATAGCCTCTCGACATGCTGCAGGAGAGTGGTGTCTTCTTCTGTCGTTCTGGAGTGGAAGCAGCTAGTGGCTGCGGTTCGGTTGAGAGATTTAGCGAGGGGGCCTTGTAATGTCCATCCTAGGCGGGTCTCGACGGCTGCAGGACAGCCTCGGGGACCTGTATGGACCCGGTCAATCGGGACTATGAGTTCTGCATGGTCGGAGCCTATCAACAGGGTCGGGGTAGCGCCATCTATGAGCGGGATAGGTAATTGGCGCAGGTGCACATATTTATCCATCAACTTGGTGACAGGGTAGGTGTACTGCGAGAGTCCTATTTCTTGGCTGGTGAAAGCATTTGTGATCTTGTACCGTCGCTCTGGCTGCCCGTTGGCTGCGATAGTGAAGGAGACATTCTCGCCCTTTATCGTCTTTAAATCTCTTCTTATTGTCCGAATCGTCATTTCGTTCTTGCTCCCCCGCAGTCCCAGTTGAGTCGCAGCGGAGGCGAGCAGAAGGGTCTTCTCTGACCCGTCATCAAGGACGGCGTAAGTGTCCATGACTTTATTCTGGTAGCTCAATGTCACACGGACTACCTTTAAGAGCACTTGAGCTCCGTTGCTGCTGGCGGGGTCAATGTACATGACACTTGCCTTGGTGCCGCTCCGTGGTGCAGGTATAGGCCGTCTTCCGTTACTATCGTGTAGTATATCTAGATGGGCTCCATCGCACCGGCTGCACCTTTTCTTTAGGCGGCATTCGGCTGCCATGTGGGGCCGCGCACATCGATAACAGCGCCGGTTGGACTTTATCCATTGGCTCACTTCTTCTGCATTCATCTTTGTGAATGAGTCACATTGTGACAGCCAGTGTTCTTTCTCACAGTAGGGACACGCTATCTTCCACTTCTCCTTTCTCGAGGGGGTGCTGTGACTCTTACTGCTCGGTACTGACTCTGATTGGTGCATGACAGTCACCGATCTTCTTCCATCACTTATTCTCCTGGGTCCCTCTCTGGAGCTTGGCGTGCTCCGCCCGAAGGTGTCCAGTCGTAAGCTGCTGACCTCTCTCGCCAAGAAGTCGGCCAGATCAAGGAGGGATGGCTCGGGGCCGTCGGGATCTCGGTAGTCCCTCTGCCGCCGAAAGCGCTCCTGTCTTGCGGGTGGCAGCTTCTCCAAAATCCTCTCAACGTTAGAGTTGGCGTACAGCTCATGCCTGCCCTTCTCCCGTTGAGCTCCCAGCATCCCCACCAGAGACTGCACTTTGATTGACAGGTCGTCCAGTGAGCGATTGTCTGTGGCTGGGGGTAGGCGGTCAATATGCCTTATCTCCTGGATTACGTAATCCCATATACGTCCATATCTTTGATCCAGCGCTGCAAGGGCCGCTGTGTATGGGGTCGAGGAGGTAGCATAGGCTAGCGCTATATTGTGCGCTCGCGGTACTTTCAGGTGCTTCAATAATATTGCATACTTGTGGCGTTCATCAACGACATCCACCATCATTGTCTCTAAACACATCCGGAGCTCCGTGTACTGTGCTCGACTCTCATAGGCGAAGTCTGATGACGGCATGGCGTTGTATGACGCTGTGGATGGCTGATACATCGGCGAGCGTTGGGGGAGAGACCTCCTGGGCGAGTCCCCTCTTGCGCTTCGCTGTGGGCTGGTACTGGCAGGGTACCATGGCCCGCTGGTCCAGGTACTGTTCCTCGGGGCTGGTCGTGCGTCGTGCTCACCCGTAAATAGAGTCGGGGGTCTGTAGCGCAGCGCCGCGGGGGTATAGCCTGGACTGTATGGGACTTCCTGGTCCGGTGGAGTACTGTGCTGTCGTCGGGCTTGGTTCTCCTCTTCTCCCTCTTCTTCTTCTATCAAATCTTCCAGATCTTGTAATCGTTTATTTAGCTTCTCCGCAGTGTAGGCCGCTCCTTCCTTGTAGCTGGGTCTCGCTTGGACCGGTATGGGAAGGGGGTCTGCGGGGGGTCTAGACTCGGTCTGTTGGTCAAGTTCAGGGTCGCTTGCTCGTTGCGGTGACGCTGCTCTTGACTGTTGTCTCGACGAGTTCCTTGAGCCCCTGGCGGAGGGAGAGGGAGTTGTCCTTTTGATCAGCTGCTCTATCAGTTGCGCTTGTAGTCTGTCGCGCTCTGCGTCTCTTTGGGCACCGGCAGCGGCGCGCTGGGCGTCGGCCCGGTCTCTTGCCATATTCTCTTCCATCTGGAAGCGTCTCATCTCCAGACTTGTGCGCTGTTCTTCGCTCCGTTGCTGTGCTTGGAGGTGTTCGCGCTCGCTGGTCGCCTGGGCTTGGAGACGTTCGCGCTCGCTAAGCGTCTGCGCTTGGAGCCGATCGTGTTCGGTAGAGGCTGTCAGGCTGACGAGGAACGCCTGTTGTAGTATCCTCTCCGCTTCGCTGGGGGAAGGCGGTAGTGGAGGTGAGCCGCTCCTGCGTGAACCGCTCCTGGGGGTACTCGTTGGGGAGTCCTGGAGCTCTAGTTCCTCGGCGCTCTCCTCTTCTTCTTCCGTGCAGAGTTCCCTCTCTGTAGGGCTATCTTCCTCCCGGGGCGTGTCGGGGACTACTTCTTTAGTAGTGGCGGGGGGTAAAGGCATGTCAATTCCCTCCTGGTCCCCACCGTGGGCTTGGTCAGTTACATTAGGACCTACTAGGGCCTCTGTGGTCGGGGAAACCTGGTCGTTAAGGTCAGACATAATTTTACTTTCTACTTTTACCACGTTTACCGTTTGTCGAAGGCTAGGTAGTTGACAGTGTAAGCCTCTAAGTACTGAGGTGTCTGTCGTCTGCGCCGCGGGCGTTCTAGGTTAGGAGGATCGTTTCGTGGAGTGTTCATCATAGGCCATTTCGATATTAATAACACTATATTAATATTACACTAGTTACCATCCGGCTCGAAGGACCAATTGTAGCTGAGGGGTACAATTCCCTGACTGTATTAGATATGATATTTAATACCACTACCTCATGTACTTTAACTTCTGGCCACCCAGTACAAGATATAAGTATGATGAACACTTTCCCACCTGATGAAACGAACCAACACAAATGGACCAAATCGAATATTTAATACAGCAAAGGGTGTATACAACATTCACTTAATTACATTTATGATTTGAAATGTTGAGTATGCACTTTTATGGCAAATGAGTATTCGTAGGTAAATCAACATTGAATGTCCAATCTCTGGTTGCGCAGGGAGTAAGTATACAACCTGGAATATTTAGGAAACGATAGCGATAGTACTTAAATGATTATAGCTGGATACACTAAGGGGGGGGGGGGTCCCGCTGGTTGTAAGACAGTAGGAGGGGGGGTTAGAGAAGTCGCTGGCGGTATCCCATCTGGCCGACGGTGTCTTGGGAGAATCCAAAGTCTTAGACCCAGTGCCCACAGAACCTCGGGCCGCAGACGAATACAGCTGGACCCTCTGTGGAACGGTATCTGCCGGTCCACAACGGAGAGACGTGGTGCGACCTCACGTGTAGAGCGCCGCCTCACCTGTAGTCCTCTCCGGGGGGTAATTCCAACACTCGACAGTGTTGGCCTTTATCCATGGAATAATCAAAGCACATAAAGCATAATCCAAGAGCCGTGGAAGGCTCGCCGTCGTCGGGTAGAGTAATCCAATATACAGGTCCAGTCGCTCTTGACCCGGAGCTCCTCGGATGCAATCACCACTAGGGGTCTGACCAGCCTGGATAAGCGTCCAGATAACGTCAGGAACGATGGGGGTACTGATAACTGTAGAACTCGAACCGAACGATGCACCATACATAAATAGACTATTATTAGCTTAATAGAATACGTCCAACTCGACGGTATGGTGCCAAACTATGACCATTCAACTATTAATCTACACGATATCTCAATGCCTATTCTGGGCCAAGTAGGCCCTACTACACCGCACGTGCTTCGTGGGGAGGCTTTTGCGTCTGTCACTCTGTTGGAGGGTAAAGAACTGGACTAAAAGAAAGTTCTACTTTACGAGCGCCATATATATATGCGCTATGAACAAATAGTACCACACGTATTTCGCCCGGCATATTACTGCGCGGAACCGGGGGTTGCCTCGACATGTTAGGCGGCACGATTGAACTTGAACCTAGGGGTATGGCAACCTGGCGCCAGGTTCTCGTCCAATGGTAGAATGAAACTATTATGGGCTGTTTAGTAGAAACGGGGATATTCAATGCATATTGTACAAGGAATATACAGGGGATATCAAACGATATACAAATACAATTAAATATATATATATAAATAAATATACATATTCGGTTTAATCTGATCCTTCACAACAGTGCTCAATATGTCAGGAGCGCCGCCCATCAAACACCAAAGAGCCCATGATGCCTCATCGCATCCCAGACCGTCCCTGGCACGTTGTAGGGACAGACCTCTTCAACTGGAACAACCAGGACTACATTGTGACCGTCGACTACTACAGCAGGTTCTTCGAACTAGACAGACTCCACAGCACCACATCAGCAGCTGTAGTCCACAAGCTAAAGGCAGCCTGTGCCAGGCATGGTGTCCCGGAGACCATTGTCTCAGACAATGGACCACAATATAAGTCTAAGGAGTTCGAGGCATTCGCCAAGTCGTGGGAGTTTACACACGTCACGTCAAGCCCACATTATCCTCAGAGCAACGGACTAGCGGAGAGAACCGTAAAGACAGCAAAATCACTCGTGGACAAGGCTAAAGCAGACGGAAGAGACCCTTACCTAAGCCTCCTTGAATATCGTAACACCCCAGTCGACAACTTCAAATCGCCGGCACAGCTGTTGATGAGCCGCAGGCTGCGCTCAACCCTCAGAAGCACCAACCTACAGCTGCAGCCAGGTGTAGTCAGCCCCAAAGATGGACATGACAAGCGAGTGCAGAGACAACAGCACCAAAAGAGATACTATGACAAGTCAGCTAGACCACTGTCCCCACTACACAATGGAGAGTCTGTCAGACTCCAAGAGTATGGACGCTGGAGGCCAGCAGTAGTCATCCAGCCAGCCGACACTGTGCGTTCATACCACGTTCGCACCCAAGATGGACACGAGTACCGCCGCCACCGCAAGCACCTAAGGGACACAAAAGAAGAACACTTTCTGCACAGAAGGCATAGATCACTCACCTGATATCAACACCCCTGAACTGTCAGATGTCTCAGAAGCAAACTCAGCTTCATACTACACCAGGTCAGGCCGAGCAGTAAAGCCTCGGGATATACTAGACCTGTGAATGTACACGGATCGCTGCCCTATTGAGAAAAAAAAGAGAAATGTAACTTGAATACTAATGTCTACTGAAATGGATGACTTACTTACCTTGTTCACCTTGTTGAATATGTTCCAATATTTAAGCAGGTTGTTCTGTGAATAAGATTTGCATACGGTAAGAACTGTACTACCATTAAGACATAGTATACTTTAAGCTTTGATTACATACCTTATTCACCTGTTGAAATGTTCCAATATTCAAGCAGGCTGTTCCATAATAAGAGTACACACGGTAAGAACTGTAATACCTTTGATACAAGAGTATATATTTTTTATGTCTAACATATTAATACTTGTTTATATTGCCTGGCCCTGACATATTGGTAACACACCTGGTTAATGTTTACAAAGAATGTCTTACAGAGTAATGCATAATATTTTTCTTTACTTGCAGTCTTTGTTAGTAGCTTATAAAGTTTTCTTTAAAAGAAGGAGGATGTAATATTCATGCCTTGAATATGTCATTTATGACAGGCTCGCTATGCGCACCTTTCTGTTTAAGTACTCACACATGGGGTCCTGATGGCCAGTTGGCTACTAGCCTACGTTAGAGTCACACTCATGTTGCTGACGTCGCAATAAAGAAGCTAACGTACTCTCCTTGTCTTGAATGGTTATTTATCTAAAGCATAAATACGACACAAACTTGTAAAGTACAGCTGTCCCCTTTTAATACAAATATATATTACTATAAGCTGAAGTGGTACTGCAGATTTACAGATACTGCAGGGAAGTACAGTCCTACTTATTGTATAAGTACATGTATATCAGTGAATTAATTCTTGTTTATATGTATATTAATTGAATCTTTGCAATAAATACATCATATACATATATCTGATCTCATATTTTATTCATTATTGCACTTGGAATTCAAACGTCAATGGAACAATATAATAATAACTCAATTGTAGAACAAATATATACATATAGAAAACACTTTGAACAAGTATAATAATAGAAGATGTGACAAAGGTGAGTACTTGTACTGTATGAACATGCCAGAGGGTCTGGGAGGAAGGTCACAGGACGGGGATGAAACCAGTGTCCTGTCCTCGTCCCTGATGCTCCTCAAACACAGCAGCTGTGGACAGCCAGCTGGTTTCCTCCGGTCTCCTCCGGTCTCATCCGGTCTAAAGACCTGTGTTGCTAATAGATACAATGTCTACAGGCTACATAACAGCACTCCTGGTTGTCATCTCCAGGCAACCTATTTTGACCTAATATATTAGATTAAAATGTATTGTCATCATTATACAGCACAAGTACAGTAAAACGAAAATAAGTTCGGCATCCAACCAGAGTGCAAATGTAACAGTAAAGTGCAATAGTAATATACAATGAACAGGTAATTAACTGGGTATAGAATATATAAATTAGTACGACTGGGTAATAGTGCTAATTAGATGTATGTACCAAGTTGTACAGGTATAAAGACATTATTGTAGTAAGTCATACTGGCCATCAGCGTAATTAAGAGTAGATAAGGGATATGTACAGATATAGTATCTACAGATATAAAAATAATAATTATATGCAGGTATGTACAGACAGATGTGGATATGTATACTGTATATATGAATACATAAATATATATATATGGTATATACAGCATTATTGTACATGCTATAATACTGAGTTATATGGGTAATATGCAGGTGAGAAGTGTGGTAGTAGGCTCACAGGGTTGGCTAGCTCCTGGCCACAGCCTTTCCTCTCCTGGTCCGTAGGCACGTCCCTATAGTTACCACATGTCCCTATAGTTACCACATGTCTCTATAGTTACCACAAGTACACCGTGGTACCCCTGGCTCTCCAGAAGCAGGCATGGGCATCAAAAAGTAGCCCTGGCTGCCTCTCAAACAAAACACAAGAAAAACACAGATAAGGCGTTATGAGTTATGTGATATTATGTTGGCAATACAGTCATGGCACTGCAAATTAGGGTCTGTAGGCTGTCCAGCATTTCCCCAACCTGTCATATACAATAACATTAGTTTAAAAGAAAAGGTCAAAATCAATGCTGATTGATACTATTCCTACATAGTATTTATAGAATCATCACGCAGCTTTGCTGATGTTTCCCAGGCAATGACTCACGTTACACTGCAATAACACGTCAAACTACAGCAGTAACATCGCTATACAGCATGTGAAGCACAGAGCTCAGCTGCTATACCACTTTGTGTTGTACTGGGTATTATGCGGCATGCAAATTTCTCGATTCTGATTGGCTGAAACTGTGAGGTTTTGCCCGCTGCTCACTACCTTTTCTCTTTTTCTTTAAGCCTATACTGTTTATTTCCCTTCTATACTGTTTATTTTCCCTTCTCACTCACTCTCTCTAGCCCCCACCCTCTCGTTCCTTACCCTTAGTGGCCACACCTGTTCGATATTCTATTATCTCTCGCACCTGTGGTGGCAGGCTAATTAGTCCCCCTGTGGGCTTTAAATACCAGGGCGCTTCCCCTCGTTTTGGCGTGGGGTCGTGTTGTATACTTGCCGAGTAATATTCTCTAAACATCTAGACTCTTTCGGGAGATCCTCTGTCTGCCTATGCTGTTCCATTCTCCGGCGTCGAGATGTTTGCTCCAGCCTTCGCCAGCTGTCGCCGTTGCCTGTGGGGGAGACTGGTCTGCGCTCCCTGTACTTCCACGGGAGGCACCCCAGCGTTCCACTGCAGACCCCCGCGCAGCTGTTCGTCCTGACGCACATCCAGACCAGCGCAGACGCTCTCCAGTCCTCAGCGCGCAACGCGCATCTTCCAAGGACGCTCGAGCTTGGCACGCTCTCCAGACCAGCGCGCAACGCGCATCTTCCAAGGACGCTCGAGCTTGGCACGCTCTCCAGACCAGCGCGCAACGCGCATCTTCCAAGAACCCTCGAGCTTGGCACGCTCTCCAGACCAGCGCGCAACGCGCATCTTCCAAGGACGCTCGAGCTTGGCACGCTCTCCAGACCAGCGCGCAACGCGCATCTTCCAAGAACCCTCGAGCTTGGCACACTCCTCCTCGCAGACGCACCCCGACGCGTCCCTCGGTTCCGGTGCGCACTCAAGCAGTTGGCGCACCACTCTGTTCCTCGGCTCCGACAGTCGGCTACCCGGTGACGACACCTTCGCCACCGCCGCCTGTTCCAGCACCACTCTGTTCCTCGGCTCCGACAGTCGGTGTTGTATATTCACAACATGAATATCCATTAATTACAGCACAGTAGTGAGGTTGTTAACTAGAGGAAGGGAAAGATCACAGTGTGATAGAAACAATGGTCCTCATCTGGGCTCCCAAATTTAGCCAGTAGAGAATAAGTTGTATACAGCCAGACAACCGGTAGCTATGGTCCAATATTCATTTAATTGCAGCGTGGGCCGAGATTGGAATAATGCATTGGTTACACACAGGACACTTCAAACACAATACATGATTTGTACAAAAGGATTTGATGCAGGTAAATCACAATAGCCCTCGTTGGCTTTTTACATCAAAAGACAGTATTGTACATACATTTTAGTCATGTTATGTTAATGAAATAAGACCATAGTACTCTGTCACCACATGATAAACCCTGGGCCTAAGATAGGCATCTTACTCTAGTAGTTATCACATTATTCCATATACAGTTTCTACTCACATAGGGACAAAGTAGACCATGGTCGTGGTGGTGATGGAGGACGCAGACTCAGACCCCCTGGGTAACGGTGTGTGGCGGGTGTCCTGAGCTGGCCCTGGCCTTCCTCACCAAAACCCACTGTTTTATACTTATAGATTTCATGACCTCACTTTTCTTAACCTAGTTCCACCAATCACCAGTATCTAAACACAGGCAGTCCTCATTTGGTGTCTCCTGGTCGTATGTGTCTGTAACAGCCATGGGTAGCCCCCTCCTTTTTGGCCAGAGGGGGGGGTTTGACTGTGGCCTCCTTTGAATGAATCACTCATGTTAACATTCCTTCTATTTGGTTCTTCTGTAAGTTACTTTTCTAATAGGTTACTATACTCTTGTTTTATTATTCCAACATTGTTTTTCATTCTAAACTAATATAATGCAATTATATTTCCTGTGACCTCTAATCTTGGTTAGACAACTGTCTTTAGTGCTATATTGAGTCACCGTTTTTCTGTGGTGTGTGACTGAGTAAACAATGTCGTCATGAGAGGTGTCGCCTGGTGATTTTCAACATGATGAGGTCTGGTGTCTTCTGCCTTAATAGTGTTTGTGTTGATATAATATTAACCCAGTATAGTCAGAGCGTCTTAGGTTAATACTATTCAATTCACAAGAGCCATCCCAAAAACCCCATCTACCAAACTGGCACTTTGTATTTTCTGAATCTATTATTGCAACCACATTCTTACAGAGGCATTTCCGCTGTTTGGTCCCTCTGCTGTGCTCAACTGTCACATGTCTAGGTGTTTGGTTCTTGGGGGGTTGGAATGTCTCTTGTACAACCGTGTAAACAACCCTATAGGCTTGGCCTGCAGGTTTTCTCCAAAATGTGCTCTGAGAGTCTATGTAATGCCTCACTACAGATATTTTCAGTTTTCTGGGTTAATCTAACATTTTTGATTATGAAATCATGAAATTATGAAGTCAAGGTTACCACATCGGCTACCCGGTGACGACACCTTCGCCACCGCCGCCTGTTCCAGCACCACTCTGTTCCTCGGCTCCGACAGTCGGCTACCCGGTGACGACACCTTCGCCACCGCCGCCTGTTCCAGCACCACTCTGTCCTCGGCTCGGACTGCCGGCTCCCCGGTGGCGATACCCTCGCCACCGCCGCCTGTTCCAGCACCACTCTGTCCTCGGCTCGGACAGCCGGCACCCCGCCGCTGCTGTTCCTGTACCATTACGCATACGCTGGGTGAGTTTTGATTGTGATGTCACTCTCCCAGCGTATTGCCTCTGTTAGTTAGTTTGGACATTTCATCTCCCAGCGTATTGCCTCTGTTAGTTAGTTTGGACATTTCATCTCCCAGCGTATTGCCTCTGTTTTTGGTTCTCACTTTGAATAGTATTTTTGGACTTTACATCTCCCCCTGTGTGTTTGTCACACGAAGATATTATTACTTTGTTCACTTTGTTATTTGGACTGTTCTGCACCTGCTCTGTTTTTTCCCTTTGTGCATTAACTATCTCCTCTGTCCTGCAGAGCGGCCCAGATGATTTCCACCAGTCCTCCCAGTTCCTCCCTGTTCCCCAGCCCGCCTCCGCGGGCCTCAGTCCCCTAGTCCCTAGTCCTCTATCCCTAGCTCTCCTAGTCCCTAGTCCTCTTTCCCTAGTTCTCCTAGTCCCTAGTCCTCTATCCCTAGCTCTCCTAGTCCCTAGTCCTCTTTCCCTAGTTCTCCTAGTCCCTAGTCCTCTATCCCTAGCTCTCCTAGTCCCTAGTCCTCTCTCCCTAGTTCTCCTAGTCCCTAGTCCTCTATCCCTAGCTCTCCTAGTCCCTAGTCCTCTCTCCCTAGTTCTCCTTGTCCCTTGTTTACCTAGTCTCTACTTCCTCTGTCCCAAGGCGTTCCCTTAACCTTCCCTTAGGCGTTCCCTTACCTTCCCATAGTGTTCCCTTTTTCCTGCCCGCCTCTTAAAGGCACCCTTCCTTCCCCTCATATTATATTCCTGTATTTGTGATTCTCCCTTAAAAGGGACAGTGCCCTTTTCCCTGTTTTTCCCAGTGTTTCAATAAATATCTGTTTCTTGGCAAACCATCATACCTGTCTTGTGTTGTGCGATTGGGGTCGGTTACAAACCATAACAGTACGACCCCACCAAGTCTACGACCCCAGCCAGCACAGACTGTGTATGTTGAGTTTGCCTTTTTTTTTCTTGTCCCCTCTAGCTCCCCTGTTAGCCCTGTTAGCTTCCCTGTTAGCCCAGTTTAGCTTCCTTGTTAGTCCTGTTTAGCTCCCTTGTTAGCCTGTTACTCCCCTGTTTAGCCCAGTTTAGCTTCCCTGTTTAGCTTGTTAGTCTCCCCGGTTAGCTCCCCTGTTTGCTTCCCGTTTTGCCCTGTTTGACCCCCCTGTAGCTAGCCATGCCCTGGCAGCTAACCCAGTTTCCCTCTGCATGGCCCCGGTCTGCTAGCTTGGCCCCGGCTGTTAGCACAGCCTCTATGTTAATGCAGCCTTGCAGCTGGCATAGGCCCTGTAGCTAGCCAGGCCCAAGCAGCTAACCCGGTCCCTCTGCATGGCCTCCACTTTTTTGTGTAGTTTCTCCCACTGCTAGGACTGCCCTTCAGCTAGCAAGGTCAGTATTCCCACAGCTAGGACTGTCCTTCCAGCTAGCTTGTTCTCTCATGCTGGTCCAGCCCTGTCTGCCAGCCTAGCTCGGCAGCTAGCGCAGCCTCTATGTTGATGTAGCAGTACAGCTAGCATAGGCCCTGTAGCTATCAGTGCCCTGGCAGCAACCTTCCCTCTGCTAGCCCTTTCCCGGTGCTACCATGGTTACCCCTTTGCTACCCTGCTTGCCCCTCAGTTCCTCTAGACCAGTTGCTCTAGACCAGTTCTCTAGACCCAGTTCCTCTAGACCAGTTCCTCTAGACCAGTTCTCTAGACCAGTTCTCTAAACCAGTTCTCTAAACCAGTTCTCTAGACCAGTTCTCTAGACCAGTTCCTCTAGACTTGTTCTCTAGACCCAGTTCCTCTAGACCAGTTCCTCTAGACCAGTTCCCCCAGTTACCCCTCGGCGACCCTGTTTCTTTTGCTAGCCCCACTCTTGTGGTGGCTTCCCCTGCTGGCTTGGCCAGTACCTCTTGTTTTGCCCCCTGCCACTCTGTCTGTATTTGTTTTGGGTCGCCGGGTGGCTCCCGTTGGAGGGGGGGATACTGTGAGGTTTTGCCCGCTGCTCACTACCTTTTCTCTTTTTCTTTAAGCCTATACTGTTTATTTCCCTTCTATACTGTTTATTTTCCCTTCTCACTCACTCTCTCTAGCCCCCACCCTCTCGTTCCTTACCCTTAGTGGCCACACCTGTTCGATATTCTATTATCTCTCGCACCTGTGGTGGCAGGCTAATTAGTCCCCCTGTGGGCTTTAAATACCAGGGCGCTTCCCCTCGTTTTGGCGTGGGGTCGTGTTGTATACTTGCCGAGTAATATTCTCTAAACATCTAGACTCTTTCGGGAGATCCTCTGTCTGCCTATGCTGTTCCATTCTCCGGCGTCGAGATGTTTGCTCCAGCCTTCGCCAGCTGTCGCCGTTGCCTGTGGGGGAGACTGGTCTGCGCTCCCTGTACTTCCACGGGAGGCACCCCAGCGTTCCACTGCAGACCCCCGCGCAGCTGTTCGTCCTGACGCACATCCAGACCAGCGCAGACGCTCTCCAGTCCTCAGCGCGCAACGCGCATCTTCCAAGGACGCTCGAGCTTGGCACGCTCTCCAGACCAGCGCGCAACGCGCATCTTCCAAGGACGCTCGAGCTTGGCACGCTCTCCAGACCAGCGCGCAACGCGCATCTTCCAAGAACCCTCGAGCTTGGCACGCTCTCCAGACCAGCGCGCAACGCGCATCTTCCAAGGACGCTCGAGCTTGGCACGCTCTCCAGACCAGCGCGCAACGCGCATCTTCCAAGAACCCTCGAGCTTGGCACACTCCTCCTCGCAGACGCACCCCGACGCGTCCCTCGGTTCCGGTGCGCACTCAAGCAGTTGGCGCACCACTCTGTTCCTCGGCTCCGACAGTCGGCTACCCGGTGACGACACCTTCGCCACCGCCGCCTGTTCCAGCACCACTCTGTTCCTCGGCTCCGACAGTCGGCTACCCGGTGACGACACCTTCGCCACCGCCGCCTGTTCCAGCACCACTCTGTTCCTCGGCTCCGACAGTCGGCTACCCGGTGACGACACCTTCGCCACCGCCGCCTGTTCCAGCACCACTCTGTCCTCGGCTCGGACTGCCGGCTCCCCGGTGGCGATACCCTCGCCACCGCCGCCTGTTCCAGCACCACTCTGTCCTCGGCTCGGACAGCCGGCACCCCGCCGCTGCTGTTCCTGTACCATTACGCATACGCTGGGTGAGTTTTGATTGTGATGTCACTCTCCCAGCGTATTGCCTCTGTTAGTTAGTTTGGACATTTCATCTCCCAGCGTATTGCCTCTGTTAGTTAGTTTGGACATTTCATCTCCCAGCGTATTGCCTCTGTTTTTGGTTCTCACTTTGAATAGTATTTTTGGACTTTACATCTCCCCCTGTGTGTTTGTCACACGAAGATATTATTACTTTGTTCACTTTGTTATTTGGACTGTTCTGCACCTGCTCTGTTTTTTCCCTTTGTGCATTAACTATCTCCTCTGTCCTGCAGAGCGGCCCAGATGATTTCCACCAGTCCTCCCAGTTCCTCCCTGTTCCCCAGCCCGCCTCCGCGGGCCTCAGTCCCCTAGTCCCTAGTCCTCTATCCCTAGCTCTCCTAGTCCCTAGTCCTCTTTCCCTAGTTCTCCTAGTCCCTAGTCCTCTATCCCTAGCTCTCCTAGTCCCTAGTCCTCTTTCCCTAGTTCTCCTAGTCCCTAGTCCTCTATCCCTAGCTCTCCTAGTCCCTAGTCCTCTCTCCCTAGTTCTCCTAGTCCCTAGTCCTCTATCCCTAGCTCTCCTAGTCCCTAGTCCTCTCTCCCTAGTTCTCCTTGTCCCTTGTTTACCTAGTCTCTACTTCCTCTGTCCCAAGGCGTTCCCTTAACCTTCCCTTAGGCGTTCCCTTACCTTCCCATAGTGTTCCCTTTTTCCTGCCCGCCTCTTAAAGGCACCCTTCCTTCCCCTCATATTATATTCCTGTATTTGTGATTCTCCCTTAAAGGGACAGTGCCCTTTTCCCTGTTTTTCCCTGTGTTTCAATAAATATCTGTTTCTTGGCAAACCATCATACCTGTCTTGTGTTGTGCGATTGGGGTCGGTTACAAACCATAACAGAAACAGTCCATTTACACGTATGTATCTGTCACAATCCACGCTCCTGGTCCCAGGACCCGCCCACAACCGAATCACATCACTCCGCCGTGCGTATATTTCGGAAAAACAAGATGGCGGACAATAATCTTTAACAAATGGATATGTTGATAGCGTCATAACGACTAAATATAAAGCAATTCTGTCACGGCGAATGTCTTAGTCCTTTAAACAATGTTGGATGATGTAATTGATGGGTCATGAGTCATTGTAGAACAAAATAAAAATCGCGCGAATTGATTGATTGATTAATTAGCAATTTATTTTTCTTCTTCCCCTTCCTTGCCAGAGCTCACTCTCTCCCACTGTCTGGCTTCCAGACACACTCACTCGGTCGCATACACACCCACACACACACACACACACACACACACACACACACACACACACACACACACACACACACGCATACACACACACACACACACACACACACACACACACACACACACACACACACACACACACAATGTCTTAGTTGCTTAAACAATGTTGGATGATGTAATTGATGGGTCATGAGTCATTGTAGAACAAAATACAAATCGTGCGAATTGATTGATTGATTGATTAATTTGCAATTTTTTCTTCTTCTTCCCCTTCCTTGCCAGAGCTCACTCTCTCCCACTGTCTGGCTTCCAGACACACTCACTCGGTCGCATACACACCCACACACACACACACACACACACACACACACACACACACACACACACACACACACACACACACACACACACACACACACACACACACACACACACACACACACACACACACACACACACACACACACACACACACACAATGTCTTAGTTGCTTAAACAATGTTGGATGATGTAATTGATGGGTCATGAGTCATTGTAGAACAAAATAAAAATCGCGTGAATTGATTGATTGATTAATTGCAATTATTATTATTTTTTTCACCTACTTTCAATAGAAGCATCTAAGAATGAAGTTCTATAGAAAGTAGGTCTGCATCCCCTTAACAATTGTGTGTATTGAGCCGTACTGTATTGTACCCATTCTGCATCTGGTAATACAATTTTCAATCAATCAATCAATCATTCCAATAACAACCACTAACTTCATAATAAAAAACTAAAGAAAAGTTGGATGTGTTAGTTGGTTGGATGTCTTAGTTGAAAGGCAGTTGGATGTGTTAGTTGGTTGGATGTCTTAGTTGAAAGGCAGTTGGATGTGTTAGTTGGTTGGATGTCTTAGTTGAAAAACAGTTGGATGTGTTAGTTGGTTGGATGTCTTAGTTGAAAGACAGTTGGATGTGTTAGTTGGTTGGATGTCCTACTGAGAACAGTTGAATGCACTTCCGAGCTGCTTCCACATGGAGGCAACTTGTCTTTTTTGTTGTTGTGGGAATTACTTTTTCTGGCGGATGGTTTTTTCAATAAATCTTCGATTAATGTGTGTTTATTGTATAGCAATAAGGTTGGATGAATGTGGCAGTTGTATAAAAGCATTACACCACTTGCAGTCGTGATTTGTGAAAAATAAACCATGCCTAGGGGGGTCTAACGACCACCCCTAGGCATGGTTTATTGTTCACAAACCACTCCTGCGCGTGATGTAATGCTTAATTGTTCACATCGCGTAGACCAGGTGGGAATATAATGAAATCATTTTATGAATACAAACCTCTGTTACTTCTCTTCGGTCCCTTCGAAGGGGCTTCCACTCTCTCCTCTTCTCCTCTTGGCTCTGGAAACGTTCCTCCCTCGTCTGGTCCTGACTGCTTCACCACCTCTGCCTCTCCGCCCTCTTCCTCTCCCTCTCACTCTAACCCCTGTCACGTTACCGGGTGGTCTAACTGGTCTTTGACTCTACAAATGGAGGGGAAAAAATGCATATCCTGACCTGCTAACACTATCTCGCTGTCAGACTAAACGCCTAGACTAAAATAGCTTTGTAGGTTTATTTGAAGAATCCTGAAATGTGATAGGAATTGGGCAAAAAAATACATAATCCTGTGTGTTGCTAACCTACCATGCTTAGGCCTCCGCTACCTGGCCATTAACCCCTTAAGCCCGATCGGCCCGGTACCAGGCCTGGATTTATTTAACTTTGGATGCTAGGTGGGGTAGATGGCTACAGAGGTACAAAAAACAAATGTAAATAAAAAAAATTTAAACTAAGAACACAACAGAATGTCTCCAACAACCATTACTTCGCTAATGTTAGCAGGTTGTATTAGCATGCAAGACAGCTAACGTTAGCAATAAAGCACTACCACAGTACGTACAGTAACAAGAAACAACTATATTCACCATCTTACATGTAATGAATGACCTATAGTTTTACAGACTAAATAACTAAATACAATTTCTAAATCTGGAGAAGATGAGATTCGTGATTCATGATTTGCGTGGTTCTTAAACAGGGCTAATCCACGTCTCATTTATCCAGTCATATGCTCAGTACTTCACAAAGACATGTATTTTCGCTAAAACCTTGCTAACAAAAACATTTCCGGTTCAATGTTGTCTTCAAATGGAACAAGAGGGTTGAAGTCGTGAGGACAGAGTTGCTACAATAGGCAACTGGGCAATGCGTCTTGAAGTTACTAAGGCTAACGATTTTCCACTTACAACTTTGTGAATACCACAACAGTGGGTCGTTCCTATGGAATCTTCTCGTGAACTTCTCAGAGTTCCATTTAAAGGCAGCACCTAACCGAAAATGTTTCCGTCATCAAAGTGTTGTGTTTGTAATGTACTGAGCGTACGACCGGATAAATGAGACTACTGCACTACTGCAAGTTGTGAGAGAGTTTGTAAACATATCATATGTTTTGATATAGTTTTGCTGTTGTTAAACCAAATCTCTGTTAAGTTAAATTCATCAAGTATTTCTATCTTTTTCTGGATTCTACGTTCACTTTTCACCTTTAGGCACTATTGGGTGCAGCACCCCTTTACATTACAGTACATTACATAACCCCCTAATCAGCACCCAGATCCTCCAACCAGGCTCGGACGGCTGTTACCTCGAGTATCGGAGGGGACTCGTGCTATGTATGACTTAGTCCACATTGCAGCCGGCTTGTGGGAGGCAAGAAACAACGTTCGAAGACAGGGGAGGGTTGAATTGGACGATATGAAAATTGGGATGGGAGAAAAATAGAAAATAATTGGAGAAAAAGTGGATAAAAAAAAGAGAGGCAATTGCTAAAAACACACTTTTACTCCCTAGCCTTCAATAAATCCAGATTTTCCCACAGCCTAACTCACACACTCCCACATTTATCCTGCCCCTTCCCCCTTGTGTTCTATTGTCCCCTGTGCCGCATTGTCCCTTGTGCTCCATTATCCTGTAGGTTGCTTCATTGTACTTTAATAAATAACCCCATGTCTAGTGTCCCGCTATTGTCCGATGTGCTATATTGTACTTTGTGCTACTCTATCCGTGTGTTGGCTTACTATTGTCTTATTGTCTGATTGTACTGTCTTGTCCTGCTGTGCCTTTTTGTATTATGACTTTTTATGCTTTTGACTGTACAGCACTTTGGTTGGCTCTTGAGTTTTTAAAGGTGCTTTATAAATAAATGACTTGACATGACTTGACTGTGGAGACATGCTAGAATAAAAAAAAAAAACGTCATGAATTCAAGGCATCTTAGCGTGAATAATTGATATACAAATCATAATTTTTGGGTGAAGTGCTCCTTTAACTGATCCGCACTTTTGGTGTCATAATTCATATTACTGAACAACTTCCGTATTGGAAACAAAGTAATCTGAGCAAGTTTTGATATGATAAGATATGATGCTTCCATTTTTTTAAAGTTTGGTTTAAATCTGTGCAGGAACAAAAAAAAAGCCTTAGGGGGAAATCTTTTTCAAAATAAGTTTTCAGAATCTCTAATGTTGTTCCTAGAGGCAAAGTTGTCAAATGTTGTTATTATACAGCCATTTTTCAACGCTTGTTATAGCACCCCCTTAAGGTCTGCACCAATCGTTTTTGGTGGTGATATATCTTTGGATTTTGTACATTTTACTCTTGTATATTTTGTACATTTGTCTTTTACTTTTACTGATGTATGAAGCGCACTCTCAGGAGGGTCATAGAGCACCAAGGATTTCACGATAACGTACATGTACCTTATATGTGACAAGTAGAACAAAACTTGAAACTTGAACTTGAAACTTGATTGTCTTCAATAGCATGACGAACACACGACTCTGAGAGACGCATGCAGGGTGGAGAGGCGAGGCGCAGGTCAGGCAGGCAGGAGACGGCCGGGGCAGGAGGCAGATCCTCTGTGAGCCTCTGATGCGGCAGCCAGGCACCATGCACCCCCCAGAGTACTCTGAAGTACCTCTGAACTTTTCCTAAAAGGCCCTGTGGTCATCAGTGGTGCTCATTGTCTGCCAATCAATCACGGTTGCCAAATAAATTAAAAACAAACTGGCGATTGGGTTTCTTCCTGCAACGGTTGTCAGCATTATGTTAAAGGGGCCCTATGGTAAACATTTCTCTGTTCCCTGTGTTTTGCATTGTTTCTACACAATGAGAGGTTTGTCTCAACATTGAGAAATGTTGGAATATGTATATAGTGCCGTTTCAGCAGAATCATCCCTATTGAAACAAGACATTCAGAATTGCAGCCACAATCGGCGTAGTTAATAACGTGCGTGTGAAGAGATCTTGGACAAATTTGCGTGTACAAAATGCCGGCTTGCTTGTAAACCTTCTCTTTTCTACCTAAAGTATTACCTAAAATATGTCTCTGATATTTTTAACAGTAAGTTTGATCTGCGTCATATTTGATCTGCAACATCTAGTTTGACAGTTTGATCTGAATTTAGTTCGACGACACAGGCTAGTGCAACATTGGTAGTTTCTACACAATGATCACACAACATTGGTAGTTTCTACATAATGATCACACAACATTGGTAATTTCTACACAATGATCACACAACATTGGTCGTTTCTACATAATGATCACACAACATTGGTTATTTCTACACAATGATCACACAACATTGGTCGTTTCTACACAATGATCACACAACATTGGTCGTTTCTACACAATGATCACACAACATTGGTACCCTACCCAATCCTACCCAACCCCCCCCCCAACCACCTCCAATGTACAGTCCCCCCCCCCCACCCCACCCCACCTACCCAACCGCCCCCCCCCCCCCCCCCACCCCACCTACCCAACCTCCTCCAATGTACAGTTTCTTCCCCCTCAAATGTATATACTCTTTTATAGACCCTTTTTGTATCACAAACAGTACTGTATTTGTAGATCTGGTATGTCATAAATGTCTAGATGTAGTACTGTCTATATGTATGTCATATGATGATGAATTGAAAATGGGGGACCCTGATGTATGTAACAAGACGAAAGTCTTTCTCTGGTCTGCATCCCCTTAACAATTGTGTGTATTGAGCTGTACTGTATTGTACCCAATTCTGCAATCTGTTAATAAAATGTTCAATCAATCAATCAATCAATCAATTCTACACAATGATCACACAACATTAGCCACAGACTGTTTGCCCTCCTCCCCTCTTGGAGGCGCTACAGGAATTTACACTGCAAGTCAAGCAGAGGGGTATAGAGGCTGCTAGAATGCATAATCTGAGTGTTATTTTCAGCAAAATAATTTAGGGGACCTCAAAGACCTATATTAACTAGTTGAAGAGGACTAGAATGGGACCTTTTATATGATATTTCAACTCTGATATGATGTCAGAGAGTCATAAATATGGTAAACCCTTGTATAGCATTATTTTTGTTTATTTGTTTGTTTTTTGCCACCGAAGCTTTTCCTCCCAGCAGTTCCCAGCTCTTTACCCGCACTTTATACCAGAAACTAATCCTTAGTGGACTCAAGCCAAAGGTCTGTCAAGAATAGTCTCTAACAATCTATTGTAAGCTTATCGCCAATGCAAGATGTAGTGTGATGCGTCTGTAATCTGATTATTGTGTCTAGATTCAAAAGACAAAAGATGCAAGGGTGACTGCGAGTGTTTGCACAGAGTCTCGCTAGGTTCATGGGGGCAGACTTTCCTTGACTCAAAGTCTTCTTCATGCTTCCCTCCTGGAGGTCTGGCTCCTCCAGCTGTATTTACTTCAGACGGCGCTCTGTTAAAAGACCGCCGCTGCCACTGTGTATCACGAACATGGGCCTGATCTGACTGCTGCTGCTGCTATCACTGACTGGGATCCTGCAAGCCATGTCTGAGAAGAGACTGCAGAGACAGCGGAGGCCCACACACATAAACATTTGCACAGAGACACAGATGTGGCCACACATACACGAATACACGCGTATACACACACATGCAGACATGCATTTGCACACATTCTTGGACACACAAATGTGTATTTACACACACACACACACGCACACACACACACACGTGCGCGCGCGCACACACACACTCACTCACTCACTCACTCACACTCACATGTAGGCGACATTGCGGTTTGGGGGTTCCCATTTGACCTGTCAGCATTCAATATGAGCTCCATCCTGATTGTCTCTCTTGTGGTTTGGTCCAGCTGTGTCTCAGGCTCAGAATGTATACATCTCTCCGAGGGAACACCATGAGACGTGACGACGTGACCTGGGCTGGGAGAGGGGGTGACAGACTTGATCAAACATACAGGCCCGGTCAGAGTCAGGCTAGATGCCTGTGTGATTTTCCCCCACCGCGGAGAAGCTGATTGATATTTCACGTCAGCTGCAGTATTCATGGCATGCGGTATGTGTAGTGTACGCACACTCTAGGTGGGTCATGGTTCTCGCGGACTCTCGCAGGTCTCGTGGCTCGAAGAGCGGAATGTGGTCCTCCCTCCTATGTGCCACAACTGTGTCTTATCACTGTGTGGACACTGTGGACACTGCACATTCCACAGGAAGTATAAACAATGTATTATTTATTTGATTTATTTATACTTTATTTAAACTCTGGAGTCATTGAGGGAGACCCTCATTTTCAATGGCGCCGAGCAGGGACGTGCACAGGACTTTAGAGGGGCAGGTGCTCAAAGGCTGAAAAGGGCACTGTACCTGTGTGTGTATTAACCGAGCGAGCGTAGCGCACAAGCCCGATTTTTAAGGGCCCTTTTCGGGGGGGGGGGGGGGGGGGGGGGGGATGGGGCTTTTTATGCTTTTTGGGGGGTTTTGGTGATCAAATATTGAATATTGAAATATAATAATCAGTGCAGGAGCTCACTTATCCTTGAAAGACACTTTTATCACTGACTTAAAAGGCCCATACATCTCCATAAATGTTCAGGGGGGAGGGAATAAGTGCTTACCCTACAGACCCCAAGAAGTGCTGTATATTCTGTATTGTTTAATATAAATGCATTTTTTATTCCAATCCCGATTTGTATTTGAGATTCCCAAATCCCATCGGACTTGACTTCTTCGTGTCCCTCAATGAGTGTAATACCAGCATTCAAGCGGTTTCTATCATCATCATCATCACCACCACCCACGCTATGTGTAACTGAGGGGTACAATTCCCTGACTGTATTGATAAGTATGGTATTATTAAACCACTACCGCTTGTACTTTAACTTCTGGCCATCCAGTACATGATATAGATATGATGAACACTTTCCCACCTGATGAAACGAAGTCCACACAAATGTATAAATCGAATATTTTATATAGCAAAAGGTATATACAACGTTCACTTAATGACATTTATGATTTGAAATGCACTTGTATGGCAAATGAGTATTCGTAGGTAAATCAACATTGAATGTCCAATCTCTGGTTACGCAGGGAGTAAGTATACAACCCGGTTCTTTAGGGAACTATAGCGATGGTACTTAAATGATTATAGCTGGATACACTAAGGGGGGGGGGTCCCGCTGGTTGTAAGACAGTAGGGGGGGGTTAGAAGAGCCGCTGGCGGTATCCCATCTGGCCGACGATTTCTTGGGAGAATTCAGAGTCCTGAACACGATGCCCACAGAACCTCGGTCCGCAGATGAATACAGCTGGACCCTCTGGTGGACGGTAGCTGCCGGTCCACAACGGAGAGACCTGAGGCGACCTCACTTGGTGTAGAGCGCCGTCTCACCTGGACTCATCTCCGGGGGGTAGTTCCAACACTCAGCAGTGTTGGCCGTTGTCCATGGAATAATCAAAGCACCCAAAGCATGTAGATAATCCAAGCCGTGGAAGGCTCGCCGTCGTCCGGGTAAAGTAATCCAATGTACAGGTCCACTCGTCCTGGCCCGGAGCTCCTCGGATGCAAGCACCACACGTGGTCTGCCCAGCCTGGTTAAGACTCCAGATAACGTCAGGAACGATGGGGGTACTGCTCACTTTATAACTCTAACCGAACGATGCACCATACATAATAGACTATTATTAGCTTAATAGAAATACGTCCAACTCGACGGTATAGTGCCAAACTATGACAATTCAACTATTAATCCACACGATGTCTCAATGCCTATTCTGAGGCCAAGTAGGCCTTACTGCACCACACGTGCGTCGTGGGTGAGGCTTTGCGTCTGTTACTAGGTTGGAGGGTAAAGAACTAATGGACTAAAAGGGAAAGTTCTACTTTACTTGCGCCATATATATATGCGCTGTGAACAAATAGTACCATTCGTATTTCGCCAGACGTATTCCTACGCGGAACCGGGCTTGCCACGACATGTTGGTCGGCACGATTGAACTTGAACCTAGGGGTATGGCTGCTGGCGCCAGGTTCTCGTCCAATGGTAGAATGAAACTATTATGGGCTGTTAGTAGACTAAAGGGATATTCAGTGCATATTGTACAAGGAATATACAGGGGATATCAAACGATATACAAATACTATTAAATATATATCCATAAATAAATATATATATTCGGTTTAATCTGATCCTTCACAACACTATGCATAAAATATATAGGTCCGCGGAGAGGCACGCTGAGGAGGCCGTGCAAACTGCAATGGAATATGGGGCATCTCTCTCTCTTTACCTAATATTTTGATTCTATCTTGACATTTTTCAGTTGAAAGGGCAGTCTATAATTATGCGTAACTGCAAAAAAATTAAAAAATTATTAGTCTTTTATTTTTATTTTTTAAGGGCACTTTTTTTATAAGGCTCAAAAAGGCAGGTGCTCAAGCACCCCTTGGGCTCTATGTGTGCACGTGCCTGCCGCCAAGTGTACAGAGCATTACATGTAACAGGACACACACAATAAATTTTAAACAATAGATCAATCATCAATACATAGTCAGAAAAAATTACAATAATAACAATACAGTTCATAAGGAAGAGCAATTAGCAGAAACAATTACATGTTGATGGTGGATGATTATTGATCAAAAAAATCTAAAACATCCAAAAGAAACAAGAGTGCTTAGTTCTAGGTCACATTGTAATAGATTCCATGATTTCGCTGCAGTAATACAGAAAGCTGACTTGCCGAGATTAGTTATTGCTTGGGGAACCTGAAGAACTAGAAAATCACTGGATCAGTGTTCCAGAGTAGCATAGATGAGAGATAAGGTGGCAATTTACCAAGTAGGGCTTTATAAATAAACAAATACCAATGACTATTTCGTCTGTCAGATAAAGAAGACCAACCAACCTTATCATGAAGAACACAGTGGTGAGTGTTGTAATGTAGAAATGTAATGTAGGAAATGGATCAGTGACATTATCAATACTCAATCTGCAAACTTGGATTAGTCTACTTTCCGCTATCGTTTAATTCTTTTTTCTTTGCCTACTTTGTCTCCAAAATCCTCAGAATAAACTGTTCAAAATGTTTGTTTTTTTATCACATTTTTTTATTATTATTCACATGAAACAAGACAACACATTAAACACAATCACAATACATAGAACTTCACAAGAAAATAACAAAAACAATAATAATACAGAATAACAATTTATACAGACAAAGAGAAAAGAAAACAGAGTTCAACCTTCTAAATTTTAAATCCAAGGGGTACTATCCAATAAATGGTCTTTCCCAGTGTTCAGCCCCGATTCCCGGCTGTGTGACCCTATATTAATAAAACGTACATCTCCAATTCACCACAAGGACCACTTTTTGAGAACACGACCCGAAAACAGAGCAATGAACCTTCATGAAAAAACAAAAACCTGTAGAGGTGTTCCATAGACTCACAGAGACGTGTAAAAGTGACCAAACAGTGAAGAAATAGTTAAATAGCTGCCCCCCCATAAAATCCCCAGCTAAACTCAAGAGGACAAGACAAAAGACAAGACAGACAAAACATTTCCTCCTCCCCCTCCCAAGAGACCCCCGGACTCACCCGAACACGCACCTCAACCCCGCTCAGCTGCACACGGCGGTCCTGACCTTTTCGGCTGCTGCAAACCACAGGTCAATACCTGCCTGTCCCACCCCAATCACCCGCGCCGTGGATATCTCAAGATAAATCACATCCAATAGTGTTAGGGACCAGTTAATCACTGTAAGCTTCTCAGGCTCCTTCCATCTCATTGCTATTAGCTTCTTCGCTGCTGTGACACCCGCTAGGACAACCCTTTTTAGTTGAACGGACGCAGGTAGTGTCGTTATATCGTTCAGGAGTAGCGTAACAGCTGTGAATGGGATAGTTAAGCCACACAGATCTGAAAGTTTGTCCGTTATTGACCTCCAGAAGCGGGCCACTGGTGGGCAATCCCAATACATATGCATATAAGTGCCAGTGGCCTTTTGAGAGCACAAAGTGCACAGAGAGTCGGTTATCAGTCCCATAGCAAATAGCTTCCTAGGTGTAAGATAGGTCCTATGAATATAATTAAAATTAATTTGCTGGTGATTGGGGTTGCGGGAAGATAATGCCACATTTGCCCAAACATCATCCCAGTCAAACTCGGGGTCCAACTCCGGGATATCCACCCGCCAGATTGTATCCAATGATACATTTTTATACGTGGATTGAATTAAGAGCGTATAAAAGTCTGAGACAAACCCTCTGGAGGTCGTCCTGTCCACTATGAGCCTGAGGAAGGGGTGTGGGTGCAAAGCTTGAGCCCACGGCACGCCATGCGCCCTCAGCGCTGACCTTAGTTGAAGGTAAAGAAAAAAGGACTCGCCGGGAAGATCATAAAATTCTCTTATGTCCTGAAACGCACGGAGGCCGTTCTTATCATAAATATCCTCCAGAGTATGAACTCCCCTCCTCTGCCATTGAGGAATATTAACCGGCTTGTGCCCAACAAGTAATTGCTGGTTATTAAAAATTGGAGAGTCCAGGTGCCATGGGCATTTAACCCCACACGACCTCTGTACATTACGCCACGTTTGGATCACGTGAGTTATGATCGGTCCATACCTCAGCCGGCATTTCGAAATAGAGACAGTGGAGTACACCACATCCTGCAATCTTAGCGGTGAGCCGCCGCTTCTAAGGAGCGCCAAGATACAGCATCTACAGGGTCTAGCCAGCACATCAGAGGTCTCAGTGAGAAGGACCAGAAATAAAGCTTAAAATCAGGGATTGCGAGGCCCCCATCTTGTTTCCTACGTTGAGTAGTAGCTCGTTTGATTCTCGGGCGTTTGTTATTCCAGATAAATTTAGATACCATCGATTGTACCTTGCGCCAGTGGTCTATTGGAGGGGGCAGGGGGAGCATTGAGCTAACAAAATGTATCCTAGGCAGAACGTTCATTTTGATTATGGAAGCTCGGGCTTGTAGGGAGTTAGGAAGGGACGACCATCTGTCTAGATCCTGGCGTATTTGATCATAAGTACCCGTGAAGTTGTACTTAGTAGTTTGACTCAGCGTGGGGAATATCTCTATACCTAAGTATTTAAAATGTTCCACTATGGGGATATCAGCTGGTAGTCGCACCGCCTTGGCCAGCTCATTAAGAGGTAGGCAGGCTGATTTGTTCCAGTTAATCTTAAAGCCTGACAATTTACCAAAGTCGTCGATTATTTCCAATAATTTTGTGGCCGACCGGGAAGGGTCATCCATAAAAATCAGTAGGTCATCCGCATAGAGAGCAATTTTGTGTGGTGTATTATTGATCATTATGGGGACGATGTCCTCTGATTGCCTAATAAATTGGGCCAATGGTTCGAGGGAAAGCGTGAATAGTCCCGGGCTCAGAGGACAACCCTGTCTAGAAGATCTGGAGACTGGGAAAAGTGTGGAACAGTTGCTATCATTGCCGACGGCGAGGCATACAGGACTTTAATCATATGAATACAATTATTTCCCAGACCCATGACCTCAAATACCTTCCACAGGTATGACCATTCTAGTCTGTCAAACGACTTCATGGCATCCAAAGACAGAACAGTGGACGGAGCTGTATTGTCTTTACTGTTATCGACTACATGCAACAGCCTCCTAAGATTATCTGCAGCCAGGCGCCTCGGGATAAAACCAGTTTGATCGCAGTGTACCAATACCATCATAAATCTCTGCAGGCGGCGGGCCAGCACCTTGGCAAACACTTTTAAATCGGCCCTGAGAAGACTCAAGGGCCTATAGCTACCACAATCATTGGGATCTTTGTCCTTCTTGAGAAGTAAAGAAATCAGCGCCATGTTGACATCTCTTGAGAACTCCCCCTGTTCGATAGCGTAATTGATCATATCGAGCATCAATGGGCCCAGTTGGTCCCAGAAAGCTAAATACACCTCGGGTGGAATACCATCCCAGCCTGGTGCCTTACCCCTCTGCATTTCAGCGATCGTCTCCCTTAGTTCCATAAGGGTGATCGGTTTCCCCAGTTCCTTAGCCTCTTCCTCAGAAATGTGGGGTATCTCAAGCCCGCCAATGAACGATTCAAATTTAGAGTCGTCGAGATTAACCTCTGAGCTATATAACTGTGAGTAAAACTCTTTAAAAGTGTCGTTGATCTTTTCCGAATCATTAGTGATTGTACCCTGTCGCGTCTTGATCGAGGGGATATCTGAGAAATGATCATTCGAGCGTATTTTCATTGCCAATAGATGGCTAGGCCTGGAGCCGTGAAAGTAGTAATTTTGCCTTGTCCTATGTATCAAGAACTCAGACTGTTGTTTAAGTATGGAGATTATTTCCTTCTTGACTATCTTACGTTGTGTGTTTAGTCGTTCACTATAGTTAGTTTGCAAAGATGCGTATAGATCCGCATATAATGTTTCCAGTCCTTCTAGTTTTTTTGATCGGGATTTACGTAAGTTGGAGGAGAAAAGTGTGACATGACCCCTGATAAATCCTTTCAAAGCGTTCCATAGGACCCTGGGGTCATCGACCGTGCCAACATTGATCTGCAAGAATGCAGCTAGTTTACTCCCGAACTCAGAGCAGAAATCATCGTTCTTTAATAAGGTTGAGTTAAAACGCCACCTGGGAGCTCTCGTGGAGAGCCTGCCAAAGGTTGCCACAAGGAAAATCCCCTTGTGGTCCGAGAGAGCCAGGGGAACCAATGAGACGTCGAAACTATCAAACAAATTAGGGGATGCGAATGCATAGTCTATTCGAGAGAAGGTTTTGTGTCTGGCAGACATGTGAGAGTAATCCTTGAGGGTGGGATTGGATAAGCGCCATAGGTCTGCGAGCCCAGTGTCCTGGGCCCACATCCTGAGGGCCTTAGAGGACCGTTTTTGGTCGCTTGTTTCAGAGGACCCGGACCTATCCATCTCCGCATCCCAGCACGCATTAAAATCGCCACCCACAATGAGAGCGTATCCAGTAAGTTCCAACATATTCTTTGTGATTGTATTATAGAACGCTGAATCAAATGTGTTAGGGGCATACAATGCTATTATTGCCATCTTCCTATGAGAGAACTCAACTTTTGCTATAGTAATCCTTCCCTCCGTGTCCGACCACACATCCAGGACTTTGATATCAAGGTTACGTCTTGTAACTATGACGACTCCTTTCGTCTTATCATCGGCTGAGGATGAGGAGATAACGTGATATTGTCGATTTGCTAGCCTTGACACATCACCCACCAATAAATGCGTCTCACTAAGGAGAGCAATGTCAATATTTCTTCTCTTCAATAACCAAAGGACACTGGCACGCTTGTGTGGGGCGTTAAGACCTCCTGCGTTCCAAATTAAAATATTCAATTTAGCCATGGTCGAGTTTGTCTAAATGCGTAGAGAACATACCAGTGCAGCCAGGCTGAGTACAGAGGCGCTGATCCAGGCGTGCCCAGACGGTCAATCCCAGGAGTTCAGAGGAGGAACAATTACACACATATAAGACAACAGTACATAAAACACATAAAAATACCACCCCAGTTACAACCCCCCCTCCTTCTACTCTAAACCCTAACCCACCCGTCCTATTATAAGCCCTCCTATACCCACTCTCCAATCCCCTCCCTATGCCCCATCCACTAAGGATGGTCATCTTCCTATCATTTCCCACTGGAGTCATGGATCCAATAAGACGCTCCCCACTCCGACCCCCCTCTAGATAAACCCCTGATTAAACCCCCACTAGTCCAATAAACACAAATAAAAATTAAAATAAAATTCAATAAAGATATCGGTCGAAAACCACCTGAGCCTTGGCCTTAACATGAGATAACCATAATGGAAAAAATAGCCATTATTATATAATAACTCAACATCACCCCTGCAACCATCTATTTCCGAGTCTGCGCTTCAACGTCGCAATGTTATAGCACAAATGGATAAAGGAAAATTCAAAACAAAATTTAATTAAAGCATACCAGCAGATAGTCTAAGGCAGGATCGGATCACAGGTAAATTGTGCAAACAGATGTCATTTAAACAACGACAATAATAAGAAAGGGAAAAAAGGGGGGTTATGGTCAAAGTGCACACCTGTAAGTGCCCCTCTGATCAGACACAACGGCTGGAATGACATAACCTTTGTAAGAATAGAATTAAACACATTCATTAACCCGGGGATGGTAATAAGCAATACCTGACACAACCTGTTATCATATATTGTTTATATATATATTCAACCGATCTTCTCCTACCGGAGCCCAAAGCTCAAAACAGCCTGGATATAAAAATAAAAGCATACAAGAAGTTAGTTAAGGACCCGATCACCGTTGAATTGTGCGAACCGATGACACTTAAACAGCAACAACAACCAAAGTGCGTAAATATTAACGGGTCTCGAATGTCTCAGCGCAGACGATAGACGCAGCCCGCTAGCTAGCCCGAGGCTAGCGCGTAAGCTAGTGATGAATCCGGATAGCACGTTAGAGTCTGTTATGTACATTGTTCAGCTAGCTCGTTAGCTTCCAAAGAGGCGATACACAAGTACGACCATGAGGTCAGCATTAGCAAGTAACATAAGTCATTGGGAAGCCCCGCTAGTTGGATGGGCAGTGGAAAGTTAGCATGTCTAGGCATGACAGCATGAATAGTCGGCCCTATCAATGTATTCAGGCCCACATCGCCAAGTCACTCACCCGTCATAGATATCAAGCTACAGTCTCGGCTATCCCCTCGAGATATTCCTTCGCTTTAGCCAACGACCAAAATGAACGCCGACCATCGACCTTATCCAACACAGATAATTTCGCGGGAGCGAATAGCGTGGGCCTCAGGCCTAGTTTCCATAGCTAGGACAGGACCACTTTGTATTCGCCTCTCTGTGCTTGAACCTCCGGCGTAAAGTCTTCGAAAATGGCCACTTTGTGATCGCCAAGCCTTAGATTACCCCTTCTGGCACGAGCCGACCGCATGATGAGTTCTGTCTGCTGTAGCCTGTTCAGCTTGACAATGATGGGCCTCGGTTCCTTGTTCACTCCAGGAGTGGACCTGCCCGCTCTGTAGGCCGATTCACATACAGGAGGGGAGGGGAGGACGTCATTCCCCAGTATTTCTTGCAGCAATTCCGGCATGGTCTCAGAGAGACGGCCTTCCCAGCTGCCCTCCGGTACTCCGACAATCCTGATGTTGTAGCGTCTCTCCCGGGACTGTATTTCCACAATTACCGACTGTAGTTTGGCAACTTCGGCCTGCCTAGCCAGCAGGGAGAGCTCCAGATCCGCCATCTTCTCACCCTGTAATGAGACCTCCGTCGTTAGCGCAGCTAGTTCAATAGCATTAGCCGAGGAGACAGCGTGCAGCGACTCCATCTTGTCTATCAACGGGACGACCGCCAACCTTATTTCCTCTGATATCTCTCGATGAAGGTTATCACAAAAATCCGCCAGCACTTTTCTTTGTGTTTCAGCGAAGCGTGTCTCAGATTCTGCATGGAGCTTGGTCATGACCGAGAGCACAGCTTCGGTTTCCACCACCGACATCGCAGAAAGTCGAAAAAAGTTGACGACAGTAGTTGAAACTCGACGACTTAACAAGCAGACAAAAAACAAATAAAAATAAAATAAAGACTAATGGGGAAAAACGTATATTCCGCACGGTAGAAGGGAGCTCACGTGAAACACGTCTACTCCATGATCGCCTAGCTCCGCCCCTTCAAACAGTTCAAAATGTTAATGTCTGTTAATAATCTTCTCAACAATCTAATGTGCTCCCCATCTTTTCAGTGTCATGTATATTTTCCCATAAGCATCCCCAATCTGATTGGTAATGTTTTTACAGTAAATGTAACAGGTTACATTTACATCTTGTAATGCGATTACTGTAATCTCTCTCTATGTAATTGATTATGCCCAGACCCTGATAGATAGTGTTCATATGCACAGGTCTGATCCGAGCAGGCTATAAGCAGATGTGTTCCTGTGTACTCCCCAGGGGTGTAAAGTACTTGAGTAATTGTACTTCGTACTGTTTTGGGGGATTTGTACTTTATTCGAGTATTATTAGGTTTGTATACATGTACTTTTACTCAATTACATTTCAGAGAGAAAAAAAAACGTTTTACTCTTTACATTTAAAATGCAGACCTACAAAGTACAAAGTACAAATCTCGCAGGTTCAACCATTTTAATTAGTATATTTGTTTCTCTGGCCGAACTAACGTTAACGTTATTAATCCTGCGGCCGCGCTTTATTTAAAAACAGCCAATCAAATCCCCATCAATGGAAAAATGTACTTGCCCATACCCCTGCTGATTGGTCCTTGTGCTGCTGATTGGTCCTAGAAAGCGGTGTTCCATCTTTGATTAAACAACCTGCTATCAGAATGACAAGCTACAGAAGCTGGCCACAAACAATAGTACGAGTGATGAAGAGGACGAAATGGAACATTTCTTTTAGTACTTAAAGGTGTCATGCAGTGCTATTCCTAGCACTATTTGGGCAACTTTACACACTTCCTGTGAGTCTATGTAACACATGTGTAATTTTTATTCCAAAAATAATCATTGTTTTATATTTCTAATCTTGTACTCAAAACCAGCATTTTTCAGCCTCATGAAAGCAGGCTATTATTGGCTTGGCTCCACCCACACTTTGAGTGACAGCCACCCACCAAATAGCTCCGCCCATCTCCCCGTCATTCCATCCAGGTGGAGGTCTTATTGATTGATTGATTGATTGAAAACTTTATTAACAGATTGTAGAATGGGTACAATACAGTACAGCTCAATACACACAATTGTTAAGGGGATGCAGACCAGAGAAAGACTTTCGTCTTGTTTACATCAGGGTCCCCCCTTAGGTTTCAGGTTACATACAAATATGGTATGTCATAAATATAGAGATGTAGCAGTACTGTCTATCTATATATATATATATGTTACCACTATTTGTAAAAGCCACAACCACGTTACCATATTTGTAATAATGTAAATCATTGTGTCGTTGTACATATTGTGTATACATCGTTAGAAGCTAACATAGGTTCCATCACTCTGAGAGTCCATGTTATGAACTATTACCACAGATATTTTCAGTTTTCAGGGTTGATCTAATTATGAAATCTCAGTCAAGGGTACCACAGGTCCTCTTCTCAGACCTGTGGGGCAAAGCACTGCACCATGCAAGCTACATGTCGCTGCATGTTGATCAATAGTAGCCCACTCGGTGCATCACAGTGGGCTACTATTGTGCTAACAACATGCTGCGACGTCTAGCTTGTTAGCCGGCATGAATACCCGATTTAAAATGGTTCTCTCCTCTTTGTATACCTTTGTCCTCACAAGTATTCTGCCAGGGAACTTATGGACACGACAATAGTAGTAGTTATAAGGTGTTTGAGCTTGTAACGTTAGTTAGCTCATAGCTATCGTGGTACACGAGAGCTATGAGCTAACTAACGTTACAAGCTCAAACGATAGCTATGAGCTAACTAACGTTACAAGCTCAAACACCTTATAACTACTACTATTGTCGTGTCCATAAGTTCCCTGGCAGAATAATTGTGAGGAAAAAGGTATACGAAGAGGAGAGAACCATTTTAAATCGGGCATTCATGCCGGCTAACAAGCTAGACGTCGGGGTATGTTGTTAGCACAATAGCTACCAAGCTAAGCTACGTTAGCTTCTAACGGTGTATACACAATATGTACAACGACACAATGATCAAACACCTTATAACTACTACTATTGTCGTATCCATAAGTTCCCTGGCAGAATACTTGTGAGGACAAAGGTATACAAAGAGGAGAGAACCATTTTAAATCGAGCACTCATGCCGGCCGACAAGCCGGACACCGCGGTTGTTGTTAGCACAATAGTAGCCCACTGTGATGCACCGAGTGGGCCACCATTGATCAACATGCAGCGATGTGTAGCTTGCATGATGCGTGTGCAGTACACAGGTCTGAGAAGAGGACCTGCACATGATAGCAACCGGGAGCGTCGCGGAGCATTCCTAGATCCACTTCAACCAGCCGAGCGTCGGGAGCTCCAGCAGCTTGTCGATGTGCTAATAGCCTGGAGCCAGCTACCGTTAGCTTGCAGAGGCTATTAGCACACCGACAAGCTGTGTAGCCAGCAGGCTGAATGCTCCGCGACGCTGGTTGAAGTGGATCTAGGTAGACAGCAGGCTGAATGCTCCGCGACGCCCCCGGTTGCTAACGCCGGCCCCGGCTGGTGCTAACTAGCTAGCGATCGCTCCCGAGTCCCGAGAGCTAACGCCGGTCTGTCTGTCGAAGAATGGAGGCGGGCATTACTAAAACCACAGAGCCAATCACATCACCGTGCGCTATAAACAGCGCCCTGTGACGTGCACCAGGTCGTCAAATCAACATGACCTGATTTACTAGAGGCAAACAGGGGATGGGCTGTAGCTGAGGAATTCGTCAATATAGTATTTAGGCCCAAAAACACATTGATACGAACTCCTATTACTATAATACAATGCTAGAGACTGAAAAATGACATTTATAACGCATAGCCCCTTTAATAATAATAATAATAATGGCTTGGATTTATATAGCGCCTTTCACATACCCAAGGCGCTTTACAAAAAAAGGGGGGGGGGAATGGGATAATGGTGGCCTAAACTGAGAAACAAATTACAAAAACAAAACAGAGCAAACAGAACAGAACAACAGAACAAAACAAAATAGAACAAACAGAGTGAACAGGATGGTAAGGAGCATCAGAGACCATAGGCCTGGGTGAAGAGGTGGGTCTTCAGCAGGTTTTTAAAGTGGGCGAGAGAGTTCGCGTTTCAGATGTCCATGGGGAGGGAGTTCCAAAGGGTGGGGGCAGCGACACTAAAAGCCCTGTCCCCAATGGTCCGCAGCCTGGCTTGTGGGATGGTGAGTAAGCCTGTGTCAGAGGAGCAGAGATTCCGGGAGGGGGTGTAGGTGTGAAGAAGGTCGGATAGGTATTGAGGGGCGGTGGTGTGTAGGGATTTATATGTGAGCAGGAGGATCTTGAAGGTGACACGAGATTTTACGGGAAGCCAGTGAATGTGTATGAGGGTGGGGGTGATGTGCTGCCAGGATTTGGTGCGGGTGAGAGTTCTGAACGTACTGGAACCTATCCAGGGCTTTGTGGGTCACCGATAGGACTCCATTACAGTATAGTCCAAGCGGGAGGTGATGAAGGCGTGGATGAGGGTCTCAGCCACAGAGTCTGTAAGTGAGGGCCGGAGTCTTGAAATGTTCTTGAGGTGAAAAAGGGCTGATTTAGTGACAGATTTGATATGGGGGATAAATGAGAGTGTGGAGTCCAGAATGACGCCTAGGTTGCAGACTTCTGAGGAGGGGAGAATGGAGCAGCCATCAATGGTGAGGACTAGATCCCCAACCTTCCCCAACTAGATCCCCAACCTTCCTGAGCAGTACCTTGGAAGCCACAACCATGTACATTTACCACCACAACTTAAAGCCCAACTTGCAGGTTAAACCCTACTGATCAATTATGGGTAGTTTACATCATTGGTATATAATTTCATTATTTATTTTTTTCCATTTGACGCCGGAAATGCCACTCAGAAATGGTTAAAAAGGTCCATGCACGAATAACATGCACAAGCAAATTAAAAAGCTTATCAGAGCTATCAGGGCCATGACGTCACATCTGGTATCTTTCCCCTACTTCTGATCCACTACAAGGAGTTTTGACGAGTGCAGAAAGCTATTTCCTTGATCCAAATGGACGCCTTACAAGACGCAAATGGGTTTAATCGTCGGAGACTTTGATGGACCAGCTACAACTGGTTGAAACAAGGTAGTTATAATGTTTTTAATGTCGTAAAAAAAGAACTACATTTACCACTAGGCAGCCTGTTGTTCAGTACAGCAGCGCTACTGGTCTGTCGCCTTATCCCCGGGTTATCCCCGGGTCATAGCTGGCTATATCGCTCTGGCTAACGTTACCCCGCTAACGTTAGCATTATGGCTACTGTCGTGCATGTAAAATAGTTTTGGGAACGAGTAAAATGTGTAGGTCCTGTGGGGCAAAGCACTGCACACGCATCATGCAAGCTACGTTAGCTACACGTCACGGCATGTTGATACGATAGCCCCTTTAGCTGCACTCGGTGGATAGCCCCTTTAGCTGCACTCGGTGCATATGTACAACGACACAATGATCAAACACCTTATAACTACTATTGTCGTGTCCATAAGTTCCCTGGCAGAATACTTGTGAGGACAAAGGTATACAAAGAGGAGAGAACCATTTTAATTCGGGCTTTGTTAGGAGTTTCAAGAACGGCGGCTACCAAGCTAAGCTACGTTAGCTGCTAACGTTGTATACACAATATTATGTACAACGACACAATGATTTACATTATTACAAATATGGTAACGTGGTTGTGGCTGTTACAAATAGTGGTTCGCTTTAGAGATGAATGGCTATGATCACGGAGCAATAGTGTTAGGTGAAACAGATACATTTTCATTCATCACTCCAGTAGCAAGGCTCTGCTTCCTGCCACTACCTGCCTGTGAGTCTCAGAGCCCCTGCTGCCCTGCACCTGAAGTGACGTCAGCATTAAGATGACACACGCACGCTATGAAACATGCAATTAAAATATGCATGTGCGTGGAGCTTGTGGTTTGGTCAACAAAATGTTTGATAAAAATGCTAAAACTGGGTCAATTTCGATAATTTTTTTCCCCCTCTTCATGAAAGTCAGCGTTGGCCTAATCACATTGTTTATTGAACAAAAATACAACCTGCAAGTTGGCCTTTAAGTACATTTAAAAGTTGGAACTTTTTTACTTTTACTCAAGTGTGTTTTTAGCCAAATACTTTGACTTTTACTTGAGTACGATCTTTTATTTATTTTTTTATATATTTTTTTCTCACTTTTTCTGTATTTTGTTTTGTTCCCATCCCAATTTTAGTCGTTATGCCAATTCCCTTCCTGGTCGTTGCGCGCATTGCCCCACTGTCGGCCTAGGGAGGGTGTAGAACTACCACATGCCTCCTCCGATACATGTGGAGTCAGCCAGCTGCTTCTTTTCACCTGACAGCGAGGACTCTCACTGGGGGAATGTAACTTGTGCGGAGGTTCACGCTATTTCCCCCCGATCCACTCCCTGCTGAACAGGCGCCCCGACCGACCAGTAGGAACCGCAGTTTACAACGACCAGGACACATACCCCGCTGGCTTCCCACCCGCTAACGCTGCCAATTGTGTTAGTAGGGACGAGCCGGATTAGATCCCAGAGTCTCTGCGGTGGTAGGCGAGTGCATTCTCCACTGCGCTACCCAGCCGCGCTAATTGAGTATGATTTTTTGATTTTTTTTTTTGAGACAGTACTTTCACTTAAGTATCATTTATGGGTACTTTTTACACCCATGGTACCCCCCCCCCCCCCCCCCCCCCCCGAGTGCCATCCATCTCTCCAGATCGCTTCAGTGTGATTCGCAGACTTTGGGATATATCTGCCGTCACTGCAATACAATGGAGCTGAGTAGCACTTGGCTTGTGCACCAAAAGAAATACATTTGAAAAATTCACTCTTTCCAGAAATCATGGCCCCGGTTACTCAATATAATCCACAGACCTTGTTGTGAGCAGTTTAAAGTAGGAACTATTTTCTACTGAACTACACCCCTCCATAATAGTGAATGGGGGGTGCAGTTCGGTAGAAAACAGTTCCAAAATTAGGCGAAAATAGATCTGGATGGATAGATAGCACTCTGGGTAATGGGGGGCAAGTATTTAGGGTGAACTGGCCTGTCAGGGGAACCTTAAATGAGCTGCGGTCGCGTCTGGTGGCTCCCCATGCCACAGGTCCTGGGCAGGTTTGGTTTAAGACCCTTGTATTTAGCTCAACAATGGGGATAGTTCACAATCAAATGAAAGTTAATCAAGATGTTTATGGGAGCACAGTAGCACCCAGCCAGCGCACAAGCATGTGTAAATGCACAAACACATATGCACATACGCACACACACACACACACACACACACACACACACACACACACACACACACACACACACACACACACACACACACACACACACACACACACACACACCTTATACACACCTATTACACACACACACCTGCCGTTCAAACTAAATCACTAGCAGATGCACAACACATTTAGTATGGTAGTGGTCGGATGCCCTCCGATGCGAATCTAGCCCACCCCTGTAATTACTATCAGACACACATGCACTCGCTGGGACCGGGTTCCACATGTGTGACACATTAGCGCTGCCTACATGATTGACCGCACGTGCACAGAGTACAGTAGGTAGGTGGGGAATAGAGTTAATTTCATGAGCATGTGGACCGAGACACGCCGATGTTTTTGGGCCGAGACACGCCGATGTTTTTGGCATCTTGCTCATGACTTTGGACGACACAATGACCCGGAGTCTGAGGTTAAAGTGTTATGATTTAATAGTATCTTTCATTGTGTAGTCAACTTAACACTTAGTTCAAAAAAGTGTGTGTGTGTGTGTGTGAGAGAGAGAGAGAGAGAGAGAGAGAGAGAGAGAGAGAGAGAGAGAGAGAGAGAGAGAGAGAGAGAGAGAGAGAGAGAGAGAGAGAGAGAGAGAGAGAGCAAGAAGGTATGCGTGTGTGTGCATGTGTGAGGGAGAGAGAGAGTGTGTGTGCACATATGTGTGTGTGTGTGTGTGTGTGTGTGTGTGTGTGTGTGTGTGTGTGTGTGTGTGTGTGTGTGTGTGTGTGTGTGTGTGTGTGTGTGTGTGTGTGTGTGTGTGTGAGTGAGTGGGAGAGCGAGAGTGTGTGTGTGTGTGTGTGTGTGTGAGTGGGAGAGCGAGAGCGAGAGTGTGTGTGTGTCTGTCTATATGTCTGTGTGTCACTGCCTGCCTCACACCACAGAGAGAATACTGTATATCATCTACACAGTGATGTGTGCAAAGTGCGAGGCTTTACTCCAGTGTCCTGTTACTCTGGCCTTTACCCCTGGCCCTCATAAACACTGTGTGTGTGTGTGTGTGTGTGTGTGTGTGTGTGTGTGTGTGTGTGTGTGTGTGTGTGTGTGTGTGTGTGTGTGTGTGTGTGTGTGTGTGTGTGTGTGTGTGTGTGTGTGTGTGTGTGTGTGTGTGTGTGTGTGTGTGTGTGTGTGTGAGTGCGTGCGTGCGTGCGTGTGTGTGTGTGTGTGTGTGTGTGTGTGTGTGTGTGTGTGTATGTGTGTGTGTGTGTGTGTGTGTGTGTGTGTGTGTGTGTGTGTGTGTGTGAGTGCGTGCGTGCGTGCGTGTGTGTGTGTGTGTGTGTGTTGTGGTACATGCAGCTCTACTGAAAGACCCCCTAAAAGGACCACTAAGCCTCACACACATGTCCATTCACGTCTTTAATTTCCTGTCATCCAGTCTGCTCCACCTGTTATTCTACCGTCAGCACGGAGGATCCCACCTAACACCACACTACTTACCCACGACGGGATTCCACGCTATAGATTTAGTCTTACATACCGCACCCAGACTGTTTGCAAAGCCCTTGGATTCACCACACATGCACGGACACACAAACACACACACACACACACATATGTACACTACACACACCGGAACACACACAATCCTAGAGTTAAGACAGATACATGTGCCTTTTTTATACATGCACGCACGCAGACACACACACACACACACACACATGCAGCCACACACAATCAATCGTAGTGCTAAGAAAGATGGATTTGCCACATTGTAAATGTCTCAGTGTTGTTCTACCTGTTCTATTCTCCTGAGTTATGGCACAGCTGTAGTACTGATGCACACAGACTCCCCATAGCGGTTCCTTCAGCCTCCCTTCAGGTCAATACTATATTATTCCCAGTGGTGGAAAGTACCAAAGTATTTTTACTCAAGTACTGTACCTCAAAAGCACAAAAACAAACTTGTCAGACTACTGCTTGACCTTACTCCTAGAACCCACCTCACCCCTGCCCACTTTGACTACCTAGGATGGCTTAGAGTAGACGACAGAGTACAGCAACTTGCAACGGGCCTGGTCTACAAGATACACTACACCACACAGGTACCCATGTACATGTTGAAATACTTCCCAAAGGTCAGTGAATACCACACCCACAACATCAGAGGGAGTTCCACAAATCATGTGCAACCCAGATTCGGCACAAACAAGGGACTAAACACGTTTCGCAATTATGCCACAACAATGTGGAATGCCCTACCCACAGCCGTAAAAAAAATAATGTGAATCCCTACCCACCTTCAAAACCGATCTTCAAGAGCACCTACGGGAGGCTGCAATTCTAAACTGGCCACCGTAAATGTCCAAACCACCCCCCCCCCCCCCCCCACGCCCTCCTAATAGACAGTCTCCTCCCCACCGTATGTATATATTTTCTCCCACCCACCCACCCCCTCCTAATGTACAGTCTCCTCCCCATCATATGTATATATTTTCTGTTAGGATCTCTGAGTAACAGTACTGTATATTTGCATATCGCATATATGTCACAAATGTAACAGTACTATATACCTGTATGTCATGTATGTCCCTATGTCATAAATGTCATGATGTCATGTATGTTGTGTATGTCATAAATGTCACTATGAATTGAAAATGGGGGACCCTGATGTAAACAAGACAAACATCTTTCTCTGGTCTGCATCCCCTTAACAATTGTGTGTATTGAGCCTTACTGTGTATTGTACCCATTCTGCAATCTGTTAAATAAAGTTTTCATTCATTCATTCAGAATGCGTACTTAAACTTAAGTACATTCAATAGCAAATACTTCTCTACTTCTACTTAAGTAGCATTTGAATGGAGGACTTTTACTTTTACCAGAGTACTCATTTATCTGGGTATTTCTACTTTTACTTAAAGTGCCACTTGCAGGTTAAACCCTACTCTTCAATTATGGGTAGTTTACATCATTGGTATCTAATTTCATTATTTACTTTTTTCCATTTGACACCGGAAATTCCACTCAGAAAGGGTTAAATATGTCCATGCACGAATAACATGTATGGAGCCAATCAAAAAGCGTATCAGACGCTATCAGTGCCGTGACGTCACTGAAGGTAACTTTTCCCTACTTCTCATCCACTACAATGGAGTTTGACGAGTGCAGAAAGCCATTTCCTTGATCCAAATGGACGCCTTACAAGACGAAAATGGGTTTAATCGTCGGAGAGACTTTGATGGACCTCTACTACTGCATTTTTGGTTGAAACAAAGGTAGTTATAAGGTTTTTAATGTCATAAAAAAAGAACTACATTTACCACTAGGCAGCCTGTTGTTCAGTACAGCAGCGCTATTGGCTGCCGCCTTATCCGCGTCACGGGTCATAGTACCAAGCTAGCTAGCTAACGTTAATGTTACCCCGCTAAATGCTATTACGTAGCATTATGTCTACTGTCGTGAACCATTTTAAATCGGGGCATGTAGAAGAGTTTCGGGAACGAGTAAAATGTGCAGGTCCTCTTCTCAGACCTGTGGGGCAAAGCACTGCACGCATCATGCCGGCTAACAAGCTACACGTCACGGCATGTTGATAGCACGATAGTAGCCCCTTTCGTGACTGATGCACTCGGTGCATCACAGTCACGAAACGGGCTACCACGATAGTTAACTATACCGTTACAAGCTCAAACACCTTATAACTACTACTACTGTCGTGTCCATAAATTCCCTGGCAGAATACTTTGTTTGTGAGGACAAAGGTATACAGGAGTTAGGAGTTAGGAGTTTCGAGAATGCCGGCTAGCAAGCTAGCTACTAACGTTATATACACAATATGTACAACGACACAATGATTTACATTAGTATTTACAAATATGGTAACGTGGTTGTGGCTTTTACAACTAGTGGTTAGCTTTAGAGATAAATGACTATGATCACGGAGCAATAGTGTTAGGTGAAACAGATACTAGATCCTCGGCTAGTAGTAACAAGAAGGCTCTTTGCTTCCTGCCACTACCTGCCTGTGATTCTCAGCGCCCCTCGCTGCCCTGATACCTGGTGTGACGTCGTCATTAAGATGACACACGCACGCTATGAAACATGGATTAAAATATGCATGTGCGTGGTGGTTGTGGTTGGGCGGACAAAATGTTTGATAAAAACGCTAAAACTGGGTCAATTCCGGGAAAAAAATTCCCCTCCTCATGAAGGTCACTGTTGGCCTAGTCCACATTGTTTATTGAACAAAAATACAACCTGCAAGTGGGCCTTTAAGTAAAGGAACTGTGTACTTCTTCCACCACTGATTATTCCTCTAGTCCAGGATGGTTCAATCAGCACCCGCGGAACATGGACAGCTCCTGTGATGTCATCATGAAGATGATGAAAATGTGGATTTGCTCCACTGTGAGCAGAGTACCAGTATTAGAAGAATAACAGTAGATTTTACATTGAGCCTCAGTACATGCATACATTTTCTGGTTCGGAACTGATAACTGATCATTTGTATGAAAACCCTAAAAGAAATTGTATGTGTCCACAGCCTCCTATTCAGTCTTTGGGAAAGACCTGTTTGTGTTCACAGCTAATGATTGGCGAGTTCGAAAAGAAAATGATAAATATATGAATGTTCATACATTTCATTACATTCATATAATGTCTCGTTGTCATTCTTAAAGTGAGCGGTTTCCCCTCCTGCGGTGTTCACCACTGGTTTCCCTTCCTCCTCCGCTCCTCAGCCTGTCAGAGCGACCTCTCACCTCTCACCTGTGCTCCGTCAGGAGGCTCTTCTAGGGGCAGCTATGAGGGGTGAGAGGGAGCTGGAGAGGACAGGTAGACAGCATGTGTGAGGAGGGAGTGCGACAGAGGTGTTTTTGACAAGACGAATGGGAGTGTGCGACAGAGGTGTTTCTGGCAGAGTTTTGTAAGTAAGTAAGTAAGTAGGTAAGTAAGGTTTATTTATATAGCATCTTTCATAGACCAGGGTCACAAAGTGCTTCACATATAAAAACATCAATAAAGTGCAAGGATAGCAGCATTTTAAAAGAAAAGTAATAAATAATGTGAAAGAACAAGAAAACAAAACAGATAGGAAGACATAAAAGATTTACACAGACATAGTTAGCCAAAAGCCTGTTTGAACAACACAGTCTTTAGCTGCTTTATAAGTGTTTACCGAGACCACAGATCTTAGGTCCATGGGAGCATTCCATAGCCTGGGGGCCACGGTTTCGAAGGCTCGGTCACCTTTTGTTTTAAATCTAGACCGGGGGACAGCCAACAAGCCCTGGTCAGACGACCTGAGCGATCTACTAGTGGTGTAAGGACGCAGTAGGGTGATGACCAGAACCTTAAACTGAATTCTAAATTTGATGGGGAGCCAATGAAGGGAAACTAAGATGGGAGCATGACTTTCTAGATTCTGGACCATTTGTAGCCGGCCCAAGGTGGACGCATCGAGGCAAGTGAACAGAGAGTTACCCAATGTGTGTGTGTGTGTGTGTGTGTGTGTGTGTGTGTGTGTGTGTGTGTGTGTGTGTGTGTGTGTGTGTGTGTGTGTGTGTGTGTGTGTGTGTGTGTGTGTGTGTGTGTGTGTGTGTGTGTGTGTGTGGTTTCTCCCATGATGGTCGTGAGAATATCTGCAGTAGCTTTTCCCACAACAAGATCATCCAAACCATCTTTATGATTTATTTATTTTATTCAACCTTTATTTAACCAGGCACGTCAATTAAGAACAAATCCGTATAAACAAAAGGGCCTCTCGAAAGGTAATTTCTTTTTTTTATAAATACAAATAAAATAGAAAAGAGACGGACGATACATAAATCACAGAGGTGAGGGAAATAATTAAAACACACATCAAACAGCGGTCAGGTGGCGTAGCGGAGATTGCGTTCGTCACCAACGCCGGAGACGCTGGATTCACCTGTTCGAATCCAGCTCCCGGCGTTGTCACCAGCTTGGCTGGCCGTTCACACTAATACAATTGGCAGTATTAGAGGGTGGGAAAGCTGGAGGGGTGGGTCCGGGTCGTTGTAAACAGCGACTCCTACAGTTCGGTCGGGGCGCCTGCTCAGCGCGGATAGGATCTAAGGGGGGTAGTGTGATCCTTCCACACGTTACACCCTCTCAGTGAGAGTCCGCGCTGCCAGGTGAAAAGAAGCGGTTGATTGGCTAGACGTGTGTCGGAGGAAGCACGTGATAGCCTCCACTCTCCCAGACCGACTGTGGGGGGTAAGTGCGCAGCGACCAGGAAGGGGATTGGGAATTGGCATAACGACTAACATTGGGATGGGAGAAAATCGGAGGAAAGAGGAGGGGGAAAAAGATCAATAAAAATAAAATAAACACACATCAAACAAACAACCAAATAAAATGACATGGTATTATTTGTGACGAGCCTGGTGGGGTTCAGGCTCGCCACGGTTCAAATACAAACAAATTCGAATGTCTACACAAGAGCAATAACAATCAATACAAGTATTTATTGAATTCAAGGCAGATTCCAGCGGGGAAAAGCTAAAGAATGGTCGTGATTCAGTTCAAGGGTCAAAAACACAAAACAGGCTCGCTATTCAGGGTAGTCGTCCGGTCCAGGGTCATGTACACAAGGGGGTTTCTCAGCCAGTCCAGGGTCCAGTACACAATGAACACCTTCTCGCCTTTACCTCTCATATTACTTCGTCTCACCTTCACAACTCCGAATACAACAATCTCTCTCTCTCAATAACAACAACTCCAACCTCACCTCCACTCAACTTACTCCTAACTAACCTAGTGGCTTTGTAGTGTGTGTCTGGGGCGTGTGCACGTGAGATGTGGGTGAACTAATGATGCACGGGTGTGTTCTATCAGTACTAATCAGCTACCTAATTGACTCTACTCCTTCCGTGGCAAAAGTATCTCCCATCCTTCACATATCCATGAGAGGGGGGGTGAGATCTTCCACAGTCTTCTACATGAAGCAGAACAGACAAATTACAGTTAAAAGGCTGGGTGACAGTTGCAGCTTGCAGGTGTGTGTAAACTCTGAGATAGAGTCCTTAAAAGTAGTGAGGAGGATCAATTTGTCCATTTTCTTTTGCATCTCGTTCCAACAGCTGGGAGCAGCAAATTGGAAGGAGTATTGACCAAAGGAAGTGTTAACACAGGGAACATCTAGCGAGATATGGTGAGCAGCTCTGGTGTTATATGGTGTTTTTAACTAAGAAATCTGCCCGGCAACACATACAGTCAGCTGGTGTGATCCACACACAAATAGAGGCTTTGTGTACGTTACCTAACGGCAGGTACCCAAGCCCTATAACCAAGTACAATTTTGAGAAAACTTTAAAACTTTCAGTTCAGAAATATACTACTACTCCACAGCATTTCAAAGCCGTCCTTTTTACTTCACTGTATTTTGGGAAAGGACATGGTTTTTGAAGGCTAAACCATTTGCCCCGTTGGATTGTATATTGGAGCCTGGTGAGAGGATGCAGCACAGTGCTATGTTTCTGAGTGATAAGTCCTCTTAAGCCAGACGGGTCCGATACCGGACCCAAGCCATAAATTCCTCTCTCCAGACTGTATGAATTAATGTTGCGTTTTTTTTCAAATGTAGCCAAGAGTAAATACCCTAATCCTGTCAAAACAGCAGTCATAGTGTATATTCTCAGCAATACGTTTGTTTACCAATAGGTTAACGTGTTATTTGTGAAATATGAGTTCTGGAAATGTATTTGGTTACAGGCGAATATAGATGCTAAAAAATCCGCGCCGCCATGTTATTGAACCTATACAGCCTCCGAAATCGAACGAGATCGGGCGTGTTCAGGTTGGCATGGCTGTAAGCTCGAAGCACTCAAGAGGCTACACCCACAGCGGGAGCAGGCAGCTCACCGGGGAGACGACCCCCAGAAGAGGTCGATCCCTCAATCCAGGCAACAGGCACTCGACCTGAGCCTGGAGCACTGCGGACTAGACAGGCACGAAAGGGGTCTGCTGAAACAGCACCCCGGCGGAAGGGGCGTATGCTGGCATTGTTGTGCACCATGTCACAGCCTCCACAAAAAAAACCTGACTCTCTAGAGGGGTCGAGGCAGACTGACACGATTGGCAGACGTCATGAAACGTGCGGGGGCACACTCAAGCGGCCTAACCCGAGAGTTGACTCCGCTACCAAAACACCAGGGAACCAACCACCCCCTTGGTTCAAACATGAGGTGGTTGTTCCTATAACCCCTCAAGAAAAAAGTCCAAAACACAACTGCGGGTATACACTGGCTATACCGCAGTACAAGTGTTTTAGTTTTCAAAAAGGGGTTATCCCACCAGGGCCTACGGGTCGACGAAACAATTTCGGACCGGGCCCGGCGGACCGGGACGTACACAGGGATTCCAGAGGAGTTCTATAAGAATCACCTCAACAGCCCCCTCCCAGCCATGCTTAAGCAGGAGAAGAGAGGGGCGAAAAGAATGGAGAAGGACCAGGCCCCCTTAGCGCAGCGCAAGGTACAACACAACATGGACCAAGCAACAGTGAGGGGTAATACGTAGTAACACAACCACGAACATCTCCATAACGTCAAACCCTGCAACACCCGGGCCGACCCAGCATTTTTTCCCCCGAAAAAAAGCACAAGTCCCTCAGGGTACCAGAACAGCAGATCTGCATCCCCGGCAGACAACGGGTTAACTGACCTGGACCGGCGCGACCAGAATCAGTCCCGTGTCCTAATCACGCCGACATCCCCAACCCTAGGAGGGGGGTAGGTACGCGTGTCGATCCAAAACATTATAGAGGGCGCCACCCAGGCGGTCCCTTTCGTACCGCGCTCGGTGGCCCACCCCAAGGGCGTGAGACCCCTCCAGCTATGCTTTGATCTATTCCGTTAACATCCCCCAGATATGAACGAGAAATTCGTCGAGACAACACTGGCGCTCGGAAGAGACAAACTCCATCCCAGTTGCCCCATAAAAACGCAGTTTTAATGATGAGCAACCAAGGCGCGCAAGCCCATGCGTGATTCCTATCAGAAGCACCTAGGGCCAGCACTATGTACACGTCAAGACCCAAAACACATCAATGGATAGTCTAACAAGACACCAGATACCGTTCCTCCAAGCCGCCTGGGAGAACGACAAGAAGCCGCTTTTTTCACAGAAAAAAATACGGACATAGGTCCCATACGACGCGGCTGAGGGAAAACAACACCCCGTCAACCATGCTCCATAAAGAGGGGACGGGGAGTGACGTACCCTATGACGGGGGGGAAAACCATGACTCAACAGACCATTACCGGCGAGGAGTCAGGGAACTCCCTAAAAAATACCCTGTCAACCTGCTCCATAAAGGAGAGGACGGGGAACCCCCAGAGAGACTTCCCACATGAGCAATAGATTGAAAAGACATATTGCAACATTGAGCTATGTAACAATTGGATTAGGACTCTCCGAGGAGGAGGCTCTGAAACTCTGAGGAGGCTCCGACCCAATACACACACTACCAGTAGGGAGCAGAGCAGAAGAACAAACGTCTCTACTGCGTTGCATCACCCACCAAGCTCAATACACATACAACAGAGCAGAACTTCTTTTTAAGTTCTACTCACCTTGACAATCTGAAGGAGGAGGCTCTGAAACTCTGAGGAGGCTCCCTCACTGGGAGGGAGGGTCTGAACTCACAGGAGGCTCTGAAACTCCCTGAGGAGGAGGCTCTCAACTCCCTGAGGAGGAGGCTCTGAAACTCCCTGTAACAGAGGTCCATAACATGGAGCCTGAATAACCCACGGAAGTCTTACCAATAGAAACGCGCCCAGTGACGTACTCTATGGCGGGGGAATTTCTGTGGTCCACCGCCCAATATGGCGTGGGACCAGGAAACTCCCCCCCCCCCCCTACCCTGTAACAACGTGACAGGAAGCCCGAAGGACAGGGGGTTTTAACCCCTGACCAATCAGAAAAAGGGGAGGAAGGTTTTACCAGTTCACCCCTTTATGACCCCTCACCCCTGATACGATGTAACGACAAAGTAGAGCCATGACACCAGTCATAGCATGCTACATGAAGCGTTTAAAGGATAACTCCACTATTTTGGGAAATTAGCTTATTTAACATCTTCCCTGGAGTTAGACAAGAAGATGCATACCTTTTTTGTCTCTGTGCGTGCATTTTAGCTTTGGGAATAGATGCTCCGTTAGCATAGCTTAGCTTCATCACTGGAAGTGAGGCAGGACAGTAGCCTTACAGTGCCTTACAGTGTATTGCAAGGTCTGACATTGACCAAACTTGATATGCATGACCTTGGTGGGCTCTAGGTCAACTCCTGAAAAGGGGGTCAATGTCAGACTTTGCAATCAAAAGTTAGGGGGCTAATAACCCTTGCCATAATTTCAGTGCGCCCCTAACTTTTGATTGCAAGGTCTGACATTGACCCCCTTTTCAGGAGTTGACCTAGAGCCCACCAAGGTCATGCATATCAAGTTTGGTCAATGTCAGACCTTGCAATACACTGTAAGGCACTGTAAGGCTACTGTCCTGCCTCACTTCCAGTGATGAAGCTAAGCTATGCTAACGGAGCATCTATTCCCAAAGCTAAAATGCACGCACAGAGACAAAAAAGGTATGCATCTTCTTGTCTAACTCCAGGGAAGATGTTAAATAAGCTAATTTCCCAAAATAGTGGAGTTATCCTTTAACAGCTTCACATAGACTCATGTGCGAAACCTGCCATCTGAATTTTACAAAGAAAAACACAGACCCAGAGAAGACACAAGTCCTCGATTAAGTACTGGCCCACAGGCCTTGCTAAGTCCACATGATAGCAACCAAAACAATCTTTTCCCTAGGAAAAAATCGTTTTCCCAAGCAGGAGCACAACCCCAGCAGAAGCTGAGGGATTACACCGTATCCCCACAAACATAGTGAAACAATATATTGTAAACAAAACATGTTTGAGAGGAGGCGGGGGAAGCCCCAGGGAAACCGTGGGGGATCACCCCTCCCCACCTTACCCTTGATACGACTAGGTTGAACAGGTACTGCCCTGTTAATATGTGAACACGCTACCTGTTTATTGTCATCACAGGCTGAGAGAAGGACTCACCCCTCGATCATATGTCACTAAGCATAGCTTTGCAGGGTTATTAACCCAACTAGTTGTGAGCTCAACCACGTTAACTAACGTTACATGAACACACAAGTTCTCATCACAACCAAACCAGTTCATTTTTACTCACGTAAAAAACAAAGCCGATTTTCTAGGTAGAGAGAACTATACCAGCGACAAGACAATTCACACACAACACATGTCGTATCCCCAATGTAGTGAAGCAACATACGTTTTGGAAAAAACATCGTTATTTACAAAACATTTAGAAGGGAAGGAAGGAAGAGGCGTTAAGTGTCCAGAAGGACTCTTACCTACACCATGAGCGCAGGCTGAGAGGACTGCAACCACTGGTCTCTCCATGTTGACGAAAGTCCTCGCTGGCGGGGCAACACGGTGTAGGGCCGACTAACATCCTCTGTCAAAGATGACGTCGTAGTCAGAGTGTTATAGCCTGTTATCCTCACGGCTAATGTTCAACGGTGTAGCATAAGCTAACAGCCAACTCAGGCCGACTGGTAGCAACAAGCTAACGCTCCTGGCCTAGTGAACATAACGAGCCAGCGCAGCAGCTAACAGCTAACAGTTAGCTCACCCAGCTAGCATGCAAGCTAAGCAGCTATCACCGAAACTGCACACGAGAACACAATAAGCCAACACTTCAGACAGCCGCCGTCTGACTCATCTCCTCATCCTAAGAGAGAAGAGAAAAAGAAATCAACACAGTTTCCAGAACGGTGATTGACAGATATACAGCGGTGTCGGCACAATTCCTTCATAGGCTGCACCCGACTTGAGCGTGGAGCTTCCGATAATGAAGCACCAAACCCACTTTTCCTCGTGAGGGTAACTTTCAACTTGAAAGATGGGGCCTTCACATGACAGAGAAGAATCCGCTCATCCAAAAGATCCCGGGTTTTAACCACAGACCTTGGTCACGGCCCACTAGATCGACTACCGTGGGCTTCAAACCAGGACCCCCCCTCTGCCATCTAAGAGACAGAAGAAAGGATACTAGTCTGGGGCCGGCCTTCGTGGTGAAAATTGAAGAAGGAGATGATGGTATGGCCACACCCCTGCTTATGTAGGTAGCGGATGGGGGTGTGGCCAGACAGATGATGGTATGTAAAGGTACATGTGAGAATTTATTCAGTGCAAGTAAGTGAAGAGTATTGCCACTATGACGCTGAGCAGAGCTATACGATATATAACTGAACGTTATTGGCATAAATTAGAACACAGTTCGTTTATCTACCTTTCTGTGAACGTTTAGCAAAAATCTGCGTTGCAATCCGATTCAAAATGGTGGTGCAGTTTCCATAATAAAAAAGTAACTGTATTTACAGTAGATTTAATTCACGGTTCTTGCTGCACGCCATATCCATATTGAACTCTGCCATTAGAAAGAGGAGATTTGGCCCGATCCATAGATATGCGACTTGGCTATAATAAGGTAATTTATAGGCCTGATATCTATATTCTATAATAATATTTCAAATTGCATGTGGCAGAATTCAGTACTGTACAAAACCTTCTGTTTACTCATCTTCCCTTTATTCATTTGCTTAGATTTTTTGTACACTTGATCTCAAGAAGGTGCTGAACGAGCGCAGTTTTTCATGTCTGGTCATTTTTAGCATGGTGTTATTCACTGTCAAAGATGCAAAGAAAAATCATAATTTATATTCTCTTTTGTTTCATCACAATTTACTCAAGCCTAGTAACAGACACAATATTTACAGACACAATACAATAAAATACACTGGGAATACATTCCCTAAGATGCATAGATGTCCCTAGATAGAGAACATGCAAATGGACCTTGTAGAAGTGGAGCAATCTTCCATTTACTTAGGTATGTATTTTTAGGCGGATTTTCAGAAAATAGGGCTAGGGCTTAAGAGGTTAAGAGTCATCATCATGCCAGACAATGTATAAAGGGCCAGGCCTGGGTTAAATAAAGAAAAGGAAAATAATGTGAACCTTTAGGTAACATTTTATTTTATTTTATTTCAAACCTTTATTGTAACTGGGGCAAAAAAGGCATATAAAATCACACAGCATTTAAAATCATAACAATAAGACAAGTAAGGATAACAATCAACTAAAACTAAATCAACTTCATTGACAATGGTTGGTGTGATGGACCACGGTCTATGTGAATTTGGTTTTAGTGTATTCCTGCATGCTTTGGATGCATTTTGGGTTTTCTCTGGTGAGCTGTCAATCACCAGACACCAGTTATTTTTGCGGCATGGCAGATGTGTGGGCTTGATTGCCACCTGATTGGTGTCAGGTGTGCAGTGCCTTTAAGTAGGCTTGGTTTCCTGTGTTCAGATGCTTGTTCATTTCGAGTGTACAAAGTTCATGTTTCTAGGGTTTTCTCTGTCTGTAGTGCTTTTGGTTTCTTGTTTTTTTTCAACTGCTGCTATGTCTTTTCCCCATTTCTTTTATCCAAGTGTTTTGTGTTTCTATAGCAATTCTTTTTTTAAGCCCTATCTCATCGCTCTGCGATTCCTGTGTGCGTGTGCGCGCGTGTGTGTGTCCGTGTGTCCGCGTGTCCGTGTGTCCGTGTGTCCGCGTCCTACACCCCCCCAATCCTGACAGTTGGAGATCAAGGTTCTAAACTCTGCAACAGAGGGGAGAATCTCAAGCTTTAAGGAGTTAATTCCATTAGCTAGTGGCATCATAGCAAAATGCAGATTTACCCTTTTCCGAGCAAACTCAAGGGACCTAGAACGGGTTCCATAGGTCGCAAAATTCCATTCCAATAATGTAGTAAGGAGGTAGCTTACCAATAAGTGCCTTAGAAATGAACAAATACCAGTGTATTTCGTGATTAATCTGAGGCCAGAGTGATATACACTATACAGAGTCCAAGGATTTAAGAGTGAGGCCGCAGCATGCCTATGTCAACTACATCACCATAGTCCAGGACTGATAAGAAAACTGCTTCGACACCTCTCCTCCTACTAATCAAAGGAAAGCTGGTTCTGTTTCTGTATAGGAAGCCAATTTTCCGTCGCAACTTGGAGGCAAGGTTGTCCACATGGAATTTAAATGTACATTTCTCATCAAGCCACACACCAAGATATTTATATTCAGTGACTCATTGAACCACTTAGGGTAGATAGACATCAGTATTCTTCCAAGCCCATCATAGTTTACATGAACAGCCAATGACCAATATAACAAAACAAAGTAATTGGTTTGTTAATACAGAAATAATGCAAATGATCATTTCAGTCGTCAGTAAATGTGTTATACAGTGGATCCCTGGTGATGATACAGCTTTACAATTAATTATTTCACTTGTCTTTTTCTAGTATGCACTCTACTATTGCCGGGGATGAATCGGGGCCCCGCTCTAGCACTGCCACGCTTTAAAAGATAGGACTGCATCACCTTGTTTGTAGGGCTATAACTATATTATATATTATAGCTATGGATACAATACTATGGTCCATTTGACATCACCTATCTATCGTTCATTATGTGAAAAAAAAATCCATCCATACGTTCCCGTGTTATACCGTGGTGAATATAAGTATGGTTTTAGAGCGGTCTAGGGTAATTCATGAAATGCTTTATATGAGTTATAGCCCTACACGTCAATTCCACTATAGACATTGCCATTTCTTGCCTGTATACACTATTATCCCGAAATCAAATCTATATCATAGGTATTATGTTTCATCATGAATGCATGAAAGGGGGGGGGGGGGGGGGGTCGTTTCTGATTATTTGATTGTCAGTAACGGTATTCGCATTGAACACTAAAAACGCTTATCAGCCCGATCGGTATCATTGCATTGCAGAATCAAGCTAAAATTGATGTCAAATCGTCCTTACCTGTGATCGGGAGTATTCCAAAAATAATATTCCAATTGTTTGATCGCCATCTGGTATATCCAATGTCCATTTGGTCCATGGTATAATCCACCACAACATATGGATCGGGAATATTTGACGCGCTTCAATAGAACCGAGAGAACCGTTCACCTTGCCCGAGAAGGAAAAATTAAACATGAGACATTTGGCCATCCCACAGCCCAGGATAAAATGTTACAAAGGGTGCTCGATACCGCCGTGTAGCGTGATGCGGCCGGTATTGCACTTTCACATTCTCAGGCTGATTCCTCATGTTAACCCCGAGTCCGCGAGCCTGTAATGAATAGAAATATTGAATAAAAGAAATAACAATCAAATAACGAGTATACTCGTTGTTGGCGGTCAACAATTGGCGCCCAATAACGAGTATACTCGTCGTTGGCAGTGAATGAGTTAAGGAAGCTACCTTGCCAAAATATTACCTACTATGCTACTATGCACTCAAATCTGTAACACTCAAGTTCTACACTGTTTGACTAACAATGTTACTGACCCTTAGCTGCCAGAGTTGTGCCCTTCCTGCTGACTTGTTGTACACAACTTGTAAGTCGCTTTGGATAAAAGCATCAGCTGAATGACTAAATGTAAATGTAAACAGACCACCAATAAGTAGTACCATCAATAATAGAACCCTAAATGTTAAGGTGCTAAACGAGTGATGCTGAGTTATAGCCCTTCTAATGTTATCATAGTATATTGTATGTTACATTTACATTTACATTTAGTCATTTAGCTGACGCTTTTATCCAAAGCGACTTACAAGTTCTGTACGACAAGTCATCAGGAAGGGCACAACTCTATCAGCTGAGTGACAATGTTCATAATTTTTTTCAGATAATGGTTGAAGAAGTGCGTCTTTAGTCGACGGCGAAAGATTGGACGGGTTTCGGCTGTCCTAACTGGGGTGTGTACTTCATTCCACCATTGTGGGGCAAGGACTGAGAAAAGGCAGGTTCTCCTTGATGACCCTCCCGGAGCTCGGATAGGAGTGGGTCTGAGACGGCCAGAAGATGCAGAGCGTAGGGGTCTTGAGGGTGTGTAGTTAGAGACCATTGACCGGAGGTAGGCGGGAGAGGTTCCCTTTGCCGCATGGTATGCCAGGTCGAGGGCCTTGAAGCGGATTTGTGCAGCAATGGGGAGCCAGGTCCCTAAGAAGTGGGGTGACATGGGCCGACTTTGGTAGGTTTGAGATCAGGCGGGCCGCTGCGTTCTGAATGAGTTGAAGAGGCTTGGTGGCAGTGGCCAGGAGGCCAGCAAGCAGTGTGTTGCAGTAGTCGAGGCGGGAGATGACTGTTGATTAGACGAGGAGTTGGGTGGCTTTTTTTGTCAGGAAGGGGCGGATCCTTCGGACGTTGCTCAGGAGGAATCTGCAGGTTCTGGTTGTTGGCGGTCGGGGACGCGGTCACAGCTGTATTCTCGACTGTGATGAAAAGGTCGGTCAGGGGGGAGGATTTGGCCGGCAGGTGGCGCAATTCTGTTTTGCTTAGGTTTGAGGTGGTTGGTCGTCATCCAGGCGGAGATGTCGGACAGACAGGCCGAGATCCGCTCAGAGACGTGGATATCTGAGGGAGGGAAGGAGAGGAAGAGTTGAGTATCATCGGCATAACAATGATATGAGAAGGCATGAGACGTGATAATGTTACCCAGTGATTTAGTGTAGAGGGAGAAGAGAAGGGGTCCTAGGGCCGAGCCCTGGGGGACACCCGTCGGCAGGGGGCGGGTTGCCGACAGGGTCCCTCTCCATGACACTTGGTAGGAGCGGTCATTGAGGAATGATGTCAGCCATTTCAGCGCAGAGCCAGCCACTCCCATTCCTGCGAGGGTCGCGAGGACGATCTGATGGTTGACTGTGTCGAAGGCTGCAGATAGATCTAGGAGAATCAGGACAGAGGAGAGGCCTTTCGCTTTTGCTAAGTGAAGTGCCTCTGTGACCGCAATGAGGGCCGTTTCTGTGGAGTGGCCAGTCCGGAAGCCTGACTGATTAGGGTCTAGGAGGTAATTCTGTAAGAGATAAGCAGTAAGTTGGTTGGATACAGCACGTTCAAGTTAGGAATTGGAGGATGTCTGGTGCTATGGTCTGGAGGAGTGGGGAGGGTAGCTGATCCAGCTGGCATGTAGTCGGACGGTTCGACGTTACCAGTGTCAGGGTCTCGGCTTCTGTAATGGGAGAGAAAGATGACAGAGTGAAGGATGAGGTTCTCAATTCAGTATTTGGAATGGGTGGTGGTTGGGAGAAGGAGCTGCGGATGTTCTGAATGTTATCATAGTATATTGTATGTTTCCGATGTTATCATAGTATATTGTATGTTTCCGATGTTATCATAGTATATTGTATGTTTCCGATGTTATCATAGTATATTGTATGTTTCCGATGTTATCATAGTATATTGTATGTTTCCGATGTTATCATAGTATATTGTGTGTTTCCGATGTTATCATAGTATATTGTATGTTTCTGATGTTATCATAGTATATTGTATGTTTCTGATGATATAGTATGTTTCTAATGTTATATTGTATGTTTCTGATGTGTTTTTGGAATAGAACAGTTGTTTACATTATTCCATATGCTCTTACGTGTGTTTCTGATGTTATTGTCACATGTTGGACAGAGATGTTACATTGCTTCACTGTTTTATTTTTACTTGCTGTGAAACGGCCCTGTTTGATGGAATGACCCTGTGCTTTTCCCATGGCTGTGTGCCCAAGACTGTGATAATGGACTGATTGGTGGATGAGTCGGCACAGCTGTGGGGAGTTTGAATAGATTGTGGGAAGACAGTGCCAATGCCCTTTTCCAAGTCTCCCATAGGTGGAGGAGGAAAGGGGAAGAGACCCGAGCTTTATAATGCCAGCCCAGCGTTGAGAGGGAGTTTACCCATCGGTGGGAACTCACGGCCCCTGGAGACACTCTTCACCATGGGATCAGTATCCGCCACCTTCCACCTCTAACCATCCCCTCCACTGAGGCTCGTCTGGGGCCTCCTCAACACACCATCTCCCCCCAGGTATGCACCTTGCATGTACGCGATTGGATATGGAACGATGAACAACTGATCGAGGCCTTTCCTCCACTAGCTCATTCTGTGGGACTGACCGTGGCCCGGAATCAACAGAACCTCTGGAGGGCCGTGTTTTTCGACAGGAGTATCTATATTGGGTCAAATGTTCCTACTATATTTCGGTTATTATTTAGTTGCAGTGCCATTATTTGGTCACTTAGTGGCGCTCGTTTGTACTTGATGTAGCAACAGGCTTAATTTCTCTATTTCTCTGCAGAAACCCCCCCCCCCCGACACTCTACTAACCGCCTCGGCCAGTCCTTCATACCAGCGGCCATCAGGCTCCACAACAGTGGGCAGGGGCCGCTGCCCTCAGGCTCCACAACAGTGGGCAGGGACCGCTGCCCTCAGGCTCCACAACAGTGGGCAGGGACCGCTGCCATCAGGCTCCACAACAGTGGGCAGGGACCGCTGCCATCAGGCTCCACAACAGTGGGCAGGGACCGCTGCCATCAGGTTCCACAACAGTGGGCAGGGACCGCTGCCATCAGGCTTCACAGCAGCCGGAGAACTAACTGCAGCAGAACTCTTAACTACTAGGAATGTCTGATCACTAAGAGTGTCTGACCATCAGGGGTGTAAAAAGTACCCAGAAATGAAAGTATGGGTACCATTCTCAAAATCTTACTCAAGTAAAAGTCAGAGTATCTGGATAAAAACACACTTGAGTAAAAGTAAAAAAGTTTCTACTTTTAAATGTACTTAAGTACTAAAAAGTTAAAGTAAAAAAAAATGTTTATTCCGGGGCAATGAAATGTTCCGTTTCGTCCTCTTCATCACTCGTACTATCGTTTGTGGCCATCTTCTGTAGCTTGTCACTCTGACTGTCTATTCTTCTGATAGCAGGTTGTTTAATCAAAGATCCCCGCTTTCTAGTCTTGCACAAGGACCAATCAGCATGGGTATGGGCGGGTTCATTTTCCATTGATGGGGATTTGATTGGCTGTTTTTAAATAAAGAGCGGCCGCAGGATTAATAACGTTAACGTCAGTTCGGCCAGAGAAACAAATATACTAATTAAAATTGTTGGACCTGCAAGATTTATACTTTGTACTTTGTAGGTCTGCATTTGTGAGGAGTAAAAAGTATGTTTTTTTACTCTGAAATGTAATTGAGTAAAAGTACAAGTATACAAACCTAATAATACTCGAGTAAAGTACAAATCCCCCAAAAGAGTACTTAAGTATTGTAACGAAGTACAATTACTCATGTACTTTACACCCCTGCTGACCACCTAAACTGCATGGACTACAACGAATACAGTATGATGTATGTCATGCCAGTTAGGGTACCTAATGTATACTGCACCTGTGTATATACTGTATCATTTACTTACTCATAATATATATTTAGATTTTAAGTGTCATTGACCATATTTATGGTAATGTGTAATATAACTGATGGGGCATACAGACCCTCATCTGCACCTTAGATTACACTGTTTACTTGCTCATATTCTTTTATTCAGTTATGTATATTGTTTACACTGCTTATTATCCTTACTATAATTGTATTTCCTATATTTATATCTTCTGTTACTGTTGTGAAGGGCCAGATTAAACCGAATATATATATTTATTTATATATATATATTTAATTGTATTTGTATATTCTCTAATATTCCCTGATATCCCTTGTATATTCCTTGTACAATATGCATTGAATATCCATTCTAGCCTACTGAACATCCCATAATAGTCTCCATTCTACTATTGGTCGAGACCTTGGTGCCAGGCTGCCATACCCCTCAGACCCAGTTCAAACGTACCGCTCGACATGTACGAACAAGTCCTAGTTCCGCGTAGGAATTTGGCTACCGCACCACTAATGGGACTATTTGTTCATAGTGCGTATATATACTGCGCTACTAAAGTAGGACTTTCTTTTCAGTCCAGTTTCTTACCCTCCAATAGAGTCACAGACGTAAAGCCTCCCCGCGATGCCACGTGTGGGAGTAAGGCCAAGTTCGGCCTACCATCGGTATTGAGACATCGTGTATATTAATATTTGAATAGTCATATTTGGCACTATATCGTCGAGTTGGACGTAGTCTATTAAGCTAATAATAGTCTGTTAATATATAGTGCTTCGTGCGGTGAGAATACTACCGTAGTCAGTACCCCATCGTTTCGGGCAGAGAACTGGCTGCTTACCCAGGGTGGTTGACCCTATGTGAAGCTGCACCCGAGGAGCCCCAGAGCCGACGAGCGAGTGGACCTGTATACCGGATTATTCTACCGACGACAGCCCGCCTTCCCAGGCACGGATTATGCTTTGGATACTTTGATTATTCTATGGATAAAGACCCCCGACACTACCGTGTGTTGGAACCCCCCCCCCTGGAGAGGACGCAAGGTGAGGAGACGCTCTGCAAGACGAGGTCTCTCCACATCTCTCCCCCGTGGACCGGAGAGAGCCGGCCCACAAAGAGTCCACCTGCTTTCATCTGTGGTCCAAGGATCGCCGGCGCATTGAACGGCACTACAGTGGGTTCTCCTGGGATACCCTTGGCCGGACGAGGCAGCTGGATTCTACCCCCCCCCCCCCTCCTACTCCTGTCGGCTTACAAGCGACCGGATTAACCCCCTCTAGTGTATCCAGCCTATAATCATTAAAGTATCATTGCTGTTATTCCTTAACTATTCCAGGTCGTATATTTACCACCTGCGCCTTCAGAGATTGGACATTATCTATTGATATACCGACGAATACTCCTTGCCATAAAAGTGCATACTATTTCAATTCATAAATGTAATTAAGTGATTAAGTGCTTATTCTACACACCATCGCTGTGTAGGAAATAAAGACCTGCTTCTAATTCGTACATTTGTGTTGGATCCGTTTCATCTACGTGAGAGTGTTCATGATAATATATTTATGCCGTGTACTGGGTGGCCGAATATTAAGTACAAAGGTAGTGGTAGTAAGTATCATATCTAGTAATACAGTCAGGGAATTGTACCCCTCAGTTACAATTGGTCCTTCGAGCCGGAGGGTAATTAGTGTAATATTAATATAGTGTTATTAATATTGAAATGGCCTATGATGAACACTCCACGAAACGATCCTCCTAACCAACGCCCGCAGCGCGAACGACGGCTCCCTCAGTACTTAGAGGCTTACGCTGTCAGTCAACAACCTAGTCTTCTACTAACAGTAAACGCGGTAAAACTAGAAAGTAAAAGTATGTCTAACCCCAACGCCCAGACTACCCCGACCATAGAGGCCCCTACGGGCTCTAATGTAACTGACCAAGTTCACGGTGGGGACCAGTGGGAACCAGACATGACTTCACACCCCGCCAGTACTGAAGAAGTAGTCCCCGATGAGTCCCGGGAGGAATACAACGCTACCGAGAGAGAACTCGGCACGGAAGAAGACGGGGAGAGCACCGTGGAGATAGAGCTCCAAGGCTCCGCAAGGAGTACCCCGAGGGAAGGCTCCCCTATACAACCGCCTTCTCCCAGCGAGGCAGAGAGGACCCTACAGCAGGCATTCCTCGTCAGCCTGAAAGCCTCTACTGAACGCGATAGACTCCAGGGTGAACGCGATCGATTGCAGATACAGCAACGGAGCGAAGAAGAGCACATACGCCTGGAAATAAGACGCATTCAGATGGAAGAGAATGTGGCCCGAGACCGAGCAGACAGCCAGCGAGCAGCTGCTGGTGCTCTACGGGACGCAGAGCGCGACAGACAGCAAGCGCAACTAATAGAACAGCTGATCAGACGGACAACACCCTCTCCCTCCGCCAGAGGCTCCAGGAACTCGTCTAGACACACCTCCAGGGCGGCATCCCCTAGCCGAGTAAACAACCCTGAACTTGACCAACAGACGAGGTCTATACCCCCCACAGACCACCTCCCCCCACCGGTCCAAGCGAGACCTAGCAACCGGGAAGGAGCAGCATATCCTGTGGAGAGGCTAAACCAGAGACTACAAGCACTGGATGACCTAACTGAAGACGAAGAGGAAGAGGAGGAGAACCACGCCCGAAGACAGCACAGTACTCTACCGGACCAGGAGGCCCGGTACAGCCCAGGCTATACTCCCGCGGAGCTGCGCTACAGACCCCCGACTCTATACACGGGTGAGCACGACGCACGACCCGCACCGAGGACCGCTTACCCCCAGCAATAGACAATCGAGCACTGGACGACCTGTCCATCAGAGTGCAGTCCCTGGTAGGGATGTTGGGAGCGCAAAGAGAGAAGGGGAAGTATGAACTTTACGCCAACTCAAATGTGGAAAGGATCCTGGAGAAGCTGCCGCCCGCTCGTCAGGAGCGCTTTAGGCGGCAGAGGGACCACAGAGACCCGAATGGCCCCGAACCGAACCTCCTCGATCTAGCAGACTTCCTGGCGAGAGAAGTCAGCAGCCTACGGCTAGATACATTCGGACGGAGCACCCCTGGCTCCAGAGAAGGAACCAGACGACTAAATGATGGAAGAAGATCGGTGACTGTGATGCACCAATCGGAGTCAGTACCGAGCAGCAGGAGCCACAGTACCCCCTCCAGAACGGAGAAGTGGAAGATAGTGTGCCCCTACTGTGAGAAAGAACACTGGCTAGCGCAATGTGACTCCTTCCCCAAGCTGAACGCGGAGGAAGCAGGTCAATGGATAAAGTCCAACAAGCGCTGTTTTCGCTGTGCGCGCTCACACATGGCAGCCGAATGCCGCTTAAAGAAAAGGTGCACCAAGTGCGATGGAGCCCATCTGGACATACTTCACGACAGTAACAGACGGCGCCCTTCACCTGCACCATCCAGCCGCAAAGCGAGCGTCATGTACATCGATCCCGCCAGCAGCAGTGGAGCCCGAGTACTCCTAAAAGTAGTGCGTGTGACACTAAGCTACCAGAATAAAGTCCTGGACACTTACGCCGTCCTCGATGACGGGTCAGAAAAGACCCTGCTGCTCGCCTCCGCTGCGGCCCAGCTAGGGCTGCGGGGAAGCGAAACCCAAATGACAATTCGGACAATAAGACGAGATTTGAAGACGATAAAGGGCGAGAATGTCTCATTCTCTATCGCAGCAAGCGGCCAGCCTGAGCGACGGTACCAGATTGCAGACGCTTTCACCAGCCAAGAAATAGGACTGTCGCGGTACACATACCCCGTCGCCAAGCTGATGGAGAAATATGCACATCTGCGCAAGTTACCGATCCCGCTCATAGACAATGCTATGCCGACCCTGTTGATAGGCTCCGACCATGCAGACCTCATTGTCCCGATAGACCGGGTTCATACCGGACCCCGAGGCTGTCCTGCAGCAGTCGAGACCCGTTTGGGATGGACTCTCCAAGGCCCGCTCGCCAAATCTCTCAACCGAAGTACAGCCACTAGATGTCTCCACTCCCGAGTCACAGAGGGAGAAACCGCACTCCTGCAACACGTAGAGCGGCTATGGAGCTTGGAACAAATGCCCTTTAAGAATGGAAAGAAAGACATTCGCTCTAAAGATGACATTTACGCCATTCACCTCCTCGAGACAGGGACCAAGAGAGTCCCGGTCAACGGCGTGTTGAGATACGCCACGCCACTCCTGCGGCGAGAAGGAATGCCTACTTTCCACGCCAAGACAGACGCCATAGAACGGTACCTGCTGAACACGGAGCGGCGCTTAGCCAAGAACCCCGCCCAAGAGAGTGTATACCGCGCTGAGATTGAGAAGCTCATCACAGCGGGACACGTCACAAAGATGGACATTAAAGAGGCTGACCAGACCACTGAATCGTGGTACGTGCCCCACCACAAGGTCCATCACAACGGTAAAGACTGCATAGTATTTAACTGCAGCTACCAGATCGGATCCCAAAATCTGAATAAAGAGTTACTGCCCGGTCCCACACTCGGCCCCTCCCTACTCGGCGTTCTACTCCGCTTCCGCCAGGAAAAGGTGGCCATCAGCGGGGACATTAAAGGAATGTTCCTGCAGGTGAGATTAGTAGAGGCGGACAAGCCCCTGTTACGGTTCCTATGGAGAGAGAAGCCAGGAGATGAGCACCCAGCCATCTACCAATGGGAAGTCCTCCCCTTCGGAACGACGTGCAGCCCCTGCTGTGCGACATTTGCACTACAGAAACATGTAGCAGAGGACCCAGCAGCGGACGAAGAGGTCCGACGCAGCGTAAAGAACAGCTTCTACGTAGACAACTGTCTACAAAGCCTTTCAACCCAGGAAGAAGCCGAGGCTCTCCTGATTAAACTCCGCGCCTCATTGATCAAAGGCGGCTTTGATCTCAGGCAGTGGGCCAGCAGCGATCCGCAAGTACTGCGCAGCCTCTCCTCCGAGGACAAGGCAGCCAGCAGCGAGACCTGGATGGCTACAATCCCGGGAGAAGCCCAGGAGATGACCCTGGGATTGGTGTGGCGATTCAAAACAGATTCGCTTCACTACAGACACAAGCCCCTGACTACGGAGCAGGGAAGGCCGGCGGCGGCGCCGACCACCAGACGGAGTGTGTACACAACACTCGCCCGACAATATGACCCGCTAGGATGTATTCTACCGTACACCACCAGGGCAAAAATGATTGTACGAGCATTGTGGGACAAGGACCAGGGCTGGGACGACCCCATTCCCGCACACCTTGCATCCACCTGGAGAGAGTGGGAGATGGAGCTCCACTCACTCCCAGGCGTTAATATGCGCCGAAGCTACTTCCCACCCACGGTGAGGCCAGAGACATGTAAAATGGACTTACACGTCTTCAGTGACGCCTCAGAGGTCGCATACGGATCAGTAGCCTACTTGCGGGCCCAAGACCAAGGGGGAGAGATCTACACAGCATTTGTCCTCGCCCGCTCGAGAATAGCCCCACGCAAGCAACAATCTATCCCACGTCTAGAGCTCTGCGCAGCCCTAGCCGGAGCGCACCTAGCCACGCTCATCCAACGTGAGCTCACCATACCGGTGTCTAGAACAATCCTGTGGTCAGATTCCACGACGGTACTCGCCTGGATCAAATCGGACTCATGCAAGTACAAAGTCTTCGTGGGAGTCAGAGTCACCGAGATTCAAGACTTAACCGAAGAGTTAACCGGAGAAACAGAGTGGCGCTACGTTGATACAAAACAGAACCCAGCTGACGTCATCACCCGGGGGATCCCCCTGGATGACCTCACCCGTCGCAATGTCTACAGTGACGGCCCCGCATTCCTAAGACTCCCGGAAGGACAGTGGCCCATGCCTATCCCGAGGGAAGCAAGTCCAGAGGAGGTGGAAATTAAGAAGTCTGTGTTCTGTGGATTGAGCACCGTAGCCTCCACCGACCCTAACATAAACGATTGCACGTCCATAGAGAGTGCACAACAAAGAACATTCCTGCGGTACCACCCGGAGTGCAAGTCCCCCGCTGATATGTCAGCAGCTAACTACGAGGAAGCAGAATTGCTTCTACTGCAGCGAGCCCAGAGAGACTCGTTCCCCGATGAATTGGCCTGTCTACAGGGAGGAAAGCCCGTCCCATCCGACAGCAGATTAATTCACCTGGCCCCCGAGAGCGACGCTCACACCCTCATCAGAGTGGGTGGTCGCCTACGCAGAGCCCCCAATCTACCGGATGACATTAAATACCCGATCGTATTGAACAGCCGACACAAGGTCACAGAGCTGATTATAAAGAAATACGATGAGGATGTACATCACGCAGGAGCAGAAAGAGTCTTCGCGGAAATCAGACGTCGTTACTGGATCCTACAAGGAAGAGAGGCGGTACGACGCTTCCAACGAACATGTCTAGACTGCCGCAAGTGGCGCGCGCAGCCCAGCATACCAAGGATGGCTGACCTTCCTCCATGTCGCCTCCGAATCGGTGACAAGCCATTCCACTCAACGGGTATGGACTGCTTTGGCCCGCTGCACATAAAGAAAGGAAGAGGAACCGAGAAGCGGTGGGGTATTGTATTCAAATGCATGACCACCAGAGCGATACACATCGAGCTTCTCCCGACCATGAGCACAGACTCATTCCTTATGGCCTTCCGTAGATTCATATCACGGAAAGGAAGACCGTCTACCCTATTGTCCGATCATGGGACAAACTTTAAAGGCGGCGAAAGAGAGCTGAGAGAGAGCTTCCAAGCTATGGGCCCAGAACTTAAGACCCACCTCGCTCCAGCACAGGTTGATTTCCAATTCAACCCCCCAAACGCACCCCACTTCGGTGGCACTTGGGAACGAGAAGTGCGCTCCATAAAGACAGCCCTGTACGCAGTACTTGGGGCCCAGACTGTGGCGGAAGAAGTCCTAATGACAGTCCTCACGGAGATTGAGGGAGTACTTAACTCGAAGCCCCTCGGATATGTCTCCAGTGATGTGGCGGATATCGACCCAGTTACCCCCAACACACTCCTGATGGGGCGGCTAGATCCCACATTACCCCAGACAATGTACCGGCCTGAAGAAGCGAACGGCCGACGAATGTGGAGGTACAGCCAAGTATTAGCTGACAAGTTTTGGAACAGTTTCCTACTGCACTACCTACCGTCTCTACAGACCCGCCAGAAGTGGGTAAAGGAGAGAGACAATTTGACAGAAGGAACAGTCGTCATGATTATTGATCAATCACTGCCCAGAGCTATGTGGCCGGCCGGCCGCGTAAGCAAAGTGATCACCGGTGCCGACGGCAAGGTCCGAGCAGCTGAAGTGCTCGTCCAGGGTCGCACTTACACCCGTCCCGTGGCAAGGCTCATAGAACTGCCTCGACTCCCAGACACAATCGATGATGACCATGACCCTACAACCCTATGACTTTGTGAAGTTGACTGACCCCTACAGCAAACCCTTATGTGTAAATAGACAACGCGATTAATCTGTCTCCGTTTAACTGATTAGGTCTGGGACCTATTCAGGGGGTGGCTGTTGTGAAGGGCCAGATTAAACCGAATATATATATTTATTTATATATATATATTTAATTGTATTTGTATATTCTCTAATATTCCCTGATATCCCTTGTATATTCCTTGTACAATATGCATTGAATATCCATTCTAGCCTACTGAACATCCCATAATAGTCTCCATTCTACTATTGGTCGAGACCTTGGTGCCAGGCTGCCATACCCCTCAGACCCAGTTCAAACGTACCGCTCGACATGTACGAACAAGTCCTAGTTCCACGTAGGAATTTGGCTACCGCACCACTAATGGGACTATTTGTTCATAGTGCGTATATATACTGCGCTACTAAAGTAGGACTTTCTTTTCAGTCCAGTTTCTTACCCTCCAATAGAGTCACAGACGTAAAGCCTCCCCGCGATGCCACGTGTGGGAGTAAGGCCAAGTTCGGCCTACCATCGGTATTGAGACATCGTGTATATTAATATTTGAATAGTCATATTTGGCACTATATCGTCGAGTTGGACGTAGTCTATTAAGCTAATAATAGTCTGTTAATATATAGTGCTTCGTGCGGTGAGAATACTACCGTAGTCAGTACCCCATCGTTTCGGGCAGAGAACTGGCTGCTTACCCAGGGTGGTTGACCCTATGTGAAGCTGCACCCGAGGAGCCCCAGAGCCGACGAGCGAGTGGACCTGTATACCGGATTATTCTACCGACGACAGCCCGCCTTCCCAGGCACGGATTATGCTTTGGATACTTTGATTATTCTATGGATAAAGACCCCCGACACTACCGTGTGTTGGAACCCCCCCCCCTGGAGAGGACGCAAGGTGAGGAGACGCTCTGCAAGACGAGGTCTCTCCACATCTCTCCCCCGTGGACCGGAGAGAGCCGGCCCACAAAGAGTCCACCTGCTTTCATCTGTGGTCCAAGGATCGCCGGCGCATTGAACGGCACTACAGTGGGTTCTCCTGGGATACCCTTGGCCGGACGAGGCAGCTGGATTCTACCCCCCCCCCCCTCCTACTCCTGTCGGCTTACAAGCGACCGGATTAACCCCCTCTAGTGTATCCAGCCTATAATCATTAAAGTATCATTGCTGTTATTCCTTAACTATTCCAGGTCGTATATTTACCACCTGCGCCTTCAGAGATTGGACATTATCTATTGATATACCGACGAATACTCCTTGCCATAAAAGTGCATACTATTTCAATTCATAAATGTAATTAAGTGATTAAGTGCTTATTCTACACACCATCGCTGTGTAGGAAATAAAGACCTGCTTCTAATTCGTACATTTGTGTTGGATCCGTTTCATCTACGTGAGAGTGTTCATGATAATATATTTATGCCGTGTACTGGGTGGCCGAATATTAAGTACAAAGGTAGTGGTAGTAAGTATCATATCTAGTAATACAGTCAGGGAATTGTACCCCTCAGTTACAGTTACCATACCTATACCTGTAGCACTGAACGGCACAGGAAGTCCTTCATTCCGACAGCCATCAGACTTTACAATGCATCTCTGTGCCTCACTGCATCACTCAGCACAGAGTGACAGAGTGACAGTACCATCTTCCTGGACTTTTACATTTGTCAATATTATCAATATTACACTTACTGTACACTTAATGTAGATCTCTATATTTTTTACTGTATATTTTATATTAGATTGTACATACATAACAGAGGAAATGTGAATGTGAAATATGAATCCCGGACCATAGTTTATTATTATAGTTCCTTATTCGTAGGCAATTTTTGTTATTCTCATTGTGATTTGTTTTGTCTACCTAAATGTTTACTGTGAGCGATTTGTAGTGCCAAATTTCCCTCGGATGATTAAAGTATTTCTATTCTATTCTATTTCTATTCCATGACCTTAGAGGTCAATGGATCGATGATTGAATGTTCCCAAGCACTGGAATTCACAAACGTCATGTATAATGCATACTTTTAATTTAGATACTTGAGTACATTCAATACCAAATACTTCTCTACTTTTACTTTAAGTAGAATTTGAATGAAGGACTTTTACCAGACTACTCATTTATCTGCGTATTTGTACTTTTACTTAAGTAAAGGAACTGTGTACTTCTTCCACTGCTGCCGTCAGACTATGTGGGCACATAAGGACATAAAGACTTTGTTTGTGTCAGAAGAATTACAACGTTAGTGGTTTTCTGACGAGGTATGTAATGTAGTGATATGTTTTTAGAAAAACAATGGATGCTCTGGCGCCAACAAGCATTTCACTGAATGACACGATATATTACATTGGTTAACATAGATACATAACAGGCATTTTACTGACAAGGATACTGGCCAACACCTGACAAGTTATAGCTAATGTTAGCTATGCCTTGATGACAACGCTACTCAATTGATATTTCAGTCCAACTAACCGTAATGTATTAGCAAACGACCTCATGTTATTTGAAAATAATGTGTGAATAATTTGATAGCTAGTTGATGACACAGATGAGCTCTATGTTCCCACGCCCCCGCACCCCCCCCCCCCCCCCCCCCCCCCAGGTTTCCAGGGATCAAGCCCCATGAATAGCAGCCTTTTTAAACTGAGGATACATAGGGCTGTGGGTCACTTTGGTTAAATATTTAAGTCAAACTAAGCACAATTGACGATGCACAATCTGCTTATTTGAAAATGATACATGTTATTATTTTCTTATGCTAATTGTATTAATGACAGCTGACTTGCACTGTCTGGACTTTGCTGATGAAACTCTGACGTGACCTTCCGAGCTGGCACTGAGTCCTCACACGTGATTGGCCGCCTACACTGACACTTTATTTTTTATTTGCGGTAAATGCACTTTTCTATTCTATTCTATTGTATTCTGGAGAGGTTTCATTGAGTGTGGCCTACATTTACTGACTAATTCAGCAGGGAGAAACGACTGTCTCCCTCTCCTTATACGCTCGCAAAGTTACCAGGTTATCTTAGGGTGACAGAATGCAATATCCCTAGATAGATTTGTATATTTGGACAAATAACACTGTTTGGATAATCTGTTACCCTTTGTGCTGACAAGTCAATGCAATGGGGAGGGTGGGGGGTTTAATTAAGTCCTATATTTATTTTTCAATGTCACTGTAAATAAACTTCATTTTGGAGAGGCAAGATAAGTCTACTTTTATTTGGTAATAATGTGTGTAACAATTCGTGCAGGCGTTCCAGAACTGGGAAAGAAGGTTTTTTTGATATACGGTTGTCTTCAGGGAGGAAAAACATGGAACCCGCCTGGACTCAAACCCAGGTCCACCGCCTCTGCCAAAGAGCCCAAGCATCGACCGGTCAGCCTGGACTCAAACCTAGATCCACCGCCTCTGCCGAGGAGCCCAAGCATCGACCGGTCAGCCTGGACTCAAACCCAGGTCCACCGCCTCTGCCGAGGACACCAAGCATCGACCGGTCAGCCTGGACTCAAACCCAGGTCCACCGCCTCTGCCGAGGAGCCCAAGCATCGACCGGTCAGCCTGGACTCAAACCCAGGTCCACCACCTCTGCCGAGGAGCCCAAGCATCGACCGGTCAGCCTGGACTCAAACCCAGGTCCACACAGACTACACACACATGCACACGCACACACACACACACGCGCACACACAGACTGCACACAAAGCACTTGGGATACATGGGAAATATGACCTCAGTCCTCAGGGTTCACCATTCATTCTTGATTCAGCTTCCTTTACCTAAGTATATTACCCCCCCCCCCCCTTAAAGGGGCGCTTCACTAAAAAATAATGCTGATTTATTTTGCACATAATCTCACACACATCCAAAAACTCTAAACAGTTTTGCACACATACATTTAGTCAGTAGTTAGGTATTGAGATTGGCCACCAGTGATGTCATCGGAACAATTTGAGTCCTTGTGTTGTGCTAATTACAGCTCAATGGAATGAGCAAGACAAAGTATTGCTTTTCATACTACTTTGCATCTACTGTACATCATTTTGTGGCACTGTAATTAACATAACACAATAACCCAATGTCCCTGATGAGATCACTGGTGGCCATATTTAAACTAATTTACTCTCAATAACTCTAAAGCTAAATGAATGTGTGCAAAACGGTTTTGAGTTGTTGGATGTGTGTGTGGCATTATGTGCAAAATGTATCAGAATTGTTGTTTTTTTATGAAGTGTGTAGTGATTGTAATGGTACATAATTCACCCACGGAACTATTGTTATGAACATTCTAGAACATTAGTTCCGCCCGAACATTCTGGAATGTTTGTGATGATGTCATAGCAGACATTCCAGAACCTTAGTTCCGCCCGAACATTCGGAACGTTGGTGATGATGTCATAGTAGTACATTCTGGAACGTTGGTGATGATGTCATAGTAGCACCTTCTCTAGAGTCTAGAACATCGAACATTCTTATTTGGCATTCTGTTTAGCTTTCCAGTAACATAATGTATCGTGTATAGGTGTACAGTTTTTACGTAAAATGTATATACTCCCTTTTCTGGACTCTTTTTGTATCACAAACAGTACTGTATTTGCAAATCTGGTATGTCATAAATGTATAGATGTAGCAGTACTGTCTATCTGTATGTCATGTATGTCATATGTCCTGATGAATTGAAAATGGGGGACCCTGATGTAAACAAGACAAAAGTCTTTCTCTGGTCTGCATTCCCTTAACAATTGTGTGTATTGAGCTGTACTGTATTGTATCCATTCTGCAATCTGTTAATAAAGTTTTCAATCAATCAATCAATACTCAATAAATACTATTCGCTCTGCCTCGAGCCACTTTCTCCGACTCCCTCTCTCGGCACTACAAGTGCCCCTTTAATGTTTGTAGATTTACAGGTAACTAACCATAGGTCATAGGACATAGGTCAGAAGGTTATTTGTGGATGAGAACTTACAGTATGTGGATGCCCTATCCCAATATCTGTTGGCCTCCTTTTTTGCAAGATGTCTTCTGTGGTTGTTTGGCGCCGTCTAGAGGACACTATTAAATGTCCAAGCTGTATGGCTGTTATACCAGCAGAGGGCGCTGTCAAGATACACGTTGAACAGAAAGGGGGTTGGGCTCAAACATACACCGGAAGGGAGCTGTGTCAGACTCAGTGATGTTGTGGGTTCAGTGATGTTATAATTCTATGGTAATAATAGCACGTTTTGTAAGTAATGTCAATTCATTCATTCCTCTGACAAGCAGTGCAGTTTTACTGACATTTTTACAACCGCTGTTGATGATGTAGATAGACAGTGTCAGTCGCTTCTCGCTGTGTTTTTACTTTTAGTCGGCCCGACACAGAGGGGGTTTAAATCTGGACAGCTGGTGTCGTTAGCTAACGTTAGCCTAGCCACGTAAACAATAACCCGACTCGAGTTGAAGAAGAAGAACAACCAAGTTATTAACGCTAGATAGCCAGATCGCTAGTGTTTCAGTTGGAAGTCAAATGAGCAACTAACTTACCAGGAAATGTTTGCCACCGCCAGCTAGTTATAATTATATTTAGACTACACTATGAATTGAAAATGGGGGACCCTGATGTAAACTAGACGAAAGTCTTTCTCTGGTCTGCATCCCCTTAACAATTGTGTGTATTGAGCCGTACTATATTGTACCCATTCTGCAATCTGATAATTAAAGTTTTCATTCATTCAGACTTGTGTAACGTTGGCTAGTTTGATCACAAAGAAGTAGACACCACACAAGTGTTTCGTGACTATCCCTAAACCACGACTAATTTTTTTGACATCTACAGGCAATTACCATTTACATTTTAGTCATTTAGCTGGCGCTTTTATCCAAAGACGGTGTGAACAACAAGTCACCAGGAGGGGTACATATCTGGCAGCTAATTGTCAGTGACATTGTTTCGTCTATTATTGCACTATGAATTGAAAATGGGGGACCCTGATGTAAACAAGACAAACGTCTTTCTCTGGTCTGCATCCCCTTAACAAGTGTGTGTATTGAGCCGTACTGTATTGTACCCATTCTGCAATCTGTTAAATAAAGTTTTCATTCATTAATTCATTCGTCAAATAGTATCGAACTTGAGTGTTACACTCTGAGTGCATATGATAAGATACGATATTCCTTTACTGATCCCCTTGCGGAAATTCAGGAAATAGTAGTATAGACATATTAGCAAGATAGGTAGTAGTATAAGAATAGTAGCATAGTATTAGGGTACAAAATAGTAAAAAGACAGTAAGATAATTGATCAAACTTTAGCTCGCAGGCGGCCATTGGTTTGTTGTTATGACAGGCATTTGCTGCATTCTGTGTGTTTGTGCTTTCAGTTGTATGTATCACCATGCCAGTAGATGGTAGAGAGGACCATGCAGCCTCTTCCCTCTCCAGTCCAGCCAGTGCGGCTCTCACCCTTGAAGGCACTGATGATGGCTCAGCTTCTTGCTCCATCCCTGGAACCAGTCAGGACAATGAGGCTCCTGCAGCCTACCCTGACAACACTGGGCCCGGGGAGGGCAGCAGTGGTAAGCTACAATCCTTTTTTATAACATTTACATTGAGTCATTTAGCTGACGCTTTTATCCAAAGTTTTGTACAACAAGTCAGCAGGAAGGGTACAACTCTATCAGCTGAGTAACAATGTTCATCAAAGTGTTGAGTGATACAGTGTAGATTAGTATATTAGGACAAGTGTATGACAGTAAGGTTAGTTAGGGTTATAGGGTTACCATATCAAAGGTCTTTGAATATATGCACATTAGACCATGGGCTGTCACTCGAAATAAATACATTATTGCCTATATGTGTGTCTTTCTACTATTCTACTATTTCTACTATTAGCCTGCCCATACCTTTACCCCCCTCCCCCATGCTGCTATGACACCCACATTTCCCCAAGGGGATCAATAAAGGAATATGATGATGAAATTGATGATGATGAAGACTTTATTTCAGACTCAAGGTCCATATTACACATATACAAAACAACAACAAGAATACAATAACAAAAGAAACAAGGCCAACAACATAGATTAAAATACATAAAGGCATCGATTCCAATGTTTCCACAAATCAAAGGAGTACCTATATATCTTATCTTAAACATGTGATCAAAAGAGTGTTTCTCCCTCTCTCATTGTGTAAAGTCTGGTTGGAATGTAATTATTTAGTTGGGGATCGCTGGAACTCCCCAAGGACACCTGTGATGAGTCCCCAGAAACAACGATAGGAACCACCAAGCTAAGCAAAACCCTCCAATGCAGGCAGCGTGAAGTGAATAGCGACATTGAACAATTGCGTCTTAACACTTTCCGTGCCGGAGGTCGGGTGCCCCAGAACCACTTCAATGATAGAGCGTGCCAGCGCCCACTTCAATGATAGAGCTCATATTTGCGATCGCATAAACTAAACATTTTGAAAAACGTTTTTTGAAGGTTTCAGGAAAATATAAAGATTCTGTGATAAACGGCCTTTACTGGAATATTCTGGAAACTGTCATTTTTCGGCCTATTTATGAATCGTTTTCAAATAAACGCTAGATTATCGATAGTATATGTGTACTTATGCACGCTATATCTCATTTCCTGATCAGCACACACACACACAGACACGCACACACACACATAGGGCACACGTTGATATCTCTGTGAAAAAAGCTCTGATTATCCTAAGACTGGTCAAATAGATTCCTTACCTCAGATCAGATGTTCTCCAAAAAGATTATTCCAATTCCTGATCGCGTTTATTGATCCAACGCTGGGTGGTCGAAACACAGATTCCACGCTGTTTTGAGGCTCAACAATGAATCTCATCGTCTCGGGTGACTTGCCTGAGAAGTAAAATGAGGAAGCAGGATCCCCCCCCCCCATGCATTTAATTCAGTCTAATCCAAAGGGGTGCAGTACCACAGGGAGAGACGATGGGGGGGCGGTATTTTCCCAATGGAGCTCAGAGAGAGTTTGCAGTGGTAACGTGAGGCTAGATTGATGAAATATGAATTCAAATCGCTAATAATAATAAAAAAAACTAGATCTCTCGTCGTTGGCACTGAACGGTCGACATGAACAAACGAGATATCTCGTCGTTGGCACTCAAAGTATTAAAGGGGCACTTCACTAAATAAAACAACGCTGATTTATTTTGCACATAATCTCCCACACATCCGAAAACGTTTGCACACATTTTATGTAGTTTGAGAGTAAATGAGTTTGAATATGGCCACCAGAGATGTTATCGGGGACATTGAATCCTTGTGTTCTGTTAATTACATCTCAATGAAATCAAGGTAGCAGTCCCTATAAGCTATTGTTTTCATCTACATTATATCACAATAATACATTTTTGTTTTACGGTTGAGAGTTTTAGGATTTATGTGAGATTATGTGCAAAATATTTCAGCATTGTTTTTTGGTGAAGTGCCCCTTTAACTCATTCAGCGCCAATCACGAGTATAGAAGGGTTAACTCGCCATCGCTTGAGCGCCAATCACGAGTATAGTCGGGTTTTAATCGTTATTTCTTTTATTAGCTATATCCATTCATTTTCATCCATCCAGCCTGATGTTATCATTGGGAATGGGTCTGAGCTCGCAAAAGGGCAAATACCGCCGCCTACGCCTTCCAGCTGGTATTGCACTCCATTATAAATGGTGTAGTTTCTTTTCTGGGACGAGTCGAGTCATGTGGGCGGGGTTCAGGCGAGGTAGGCCTTTGCAACGATGGTATGGAACAGTAACCCCGCCCGCCCATTCATGTGTAACGCTCGGTAATGTGGGACGGACCTCCACGAGCAGTATTTGGAATGGCGATCAGATAATTGGATTATTTCTTTTGCATTACATCAGATACCAGATAAGAACACTATATATAAAAGCTTGCGTTGATCTGATATGTCTTTCTACCCCGATCGAAGCTGTCTCTGTGGCTGTGCAGGGCTCCAGACTAACTTTTTACATTGGTTGCACCCCGATCGAAGCTGTCTCTGTGGCTGTGCAGGGCTCCAGACTAACTTTTTACATTGGTTGCACCAGGCAGTGCGCCTAACTTCTTCATTTAGGTGCACCAGCACATAATTTAGGTGCACCCAAAAAGGGTGGGAGGAGGTGGCGGGGGAGCCCCGCGGTCCAGGGCTCTTTTCATTCTTGCATGAGGAAGGATAATAATGATGATCTAGCGTTGATTTCAGGAAGATTCGATAATCAGGTGAACATTTTTGTGTATTCCACTAAAGGGCTATTATCGCGTCTTTTCCTGGAATGACTAAGAATCACAAACTATACTCATATTCAAAACGGTATAAAACGGAAATGTACAGATGAAAAAACAATCTGTTTTGTACATGTTGACTGGAAGCAACTCACTGATAATCGACGGGTGTATTAGACCCACAGCTATAATTTAAGATATATTTTAAGCACTCGCAAATCTCACAGTCCCCTCATTGGTTAAAGCGGTGGCGTTCTAGCGCCCTCTCGCGCATTAAGCAATGGCGCAGAATGAGTTATGCCTTGGAAATCTGTTGGTGAAAATGCATTCATAGCTTTGCTGTTGCCTTTAGTTTAATGCTTTCGTACGGTTGCCTCAGGGGGCAAGAGATCTGGAGCCCTGGTGCAGATCGACCGGCACCGTATCCAGGCAGCGGCGGCCAGCTCCGGGGCAACGGAGCTGCAGGGCCTGGGGGTAGCGGTCTACGACCAGGAAGTCCTGGAGCAGGGCGTCCTGCAGCAGGTGGACCAGGCCATCCAGGAGGCCAACCAGGTTGCTGCCAAGGCAGAGGCTCAGAAGGAGTACCAGTCCGTGCTGGACGACGTCAGGTAAGGTTTTCTATATTAAAATACCACCCACTGGTATGAACTGCGAGAGGGCAAGGTGTAAAATTTCATATTTTACATATATATTTTTTGATATATTTAGTGAATCTCGAGGCAGTCATATTTAGTGAATCTGGGGCAGTCATATTTGGTGTCCATCACCTATCACAAAAAGCAAGAATGTGGTCAGTGTATGGGAAATAAGCTCGACCAATGGACCTATCTCAAACCTGAGTGTCTTCCTTTCTTGATCCTCCAATCACAACTGTTGTTTGTGATTGGAGGATCAAGAAAAGAGGGTGGAGCTTGACATAAGTCGATTAGCATGATTCTAATTTCACATTTTTCTCTTGTGTGCTTTGTAATAGTGTTGCTGTGTGGTGTTCCATCATTCCCACATGGATATAGAGGGGAAAACAGGATTTATGTGCGATGCTGTGACGTTCACACTCCTTTGCAACTTGAATTTATTCCAGATCAGTCACGGCGGCTCTGAAACACGCCAACAAGATCATTGAGCAGCTGACTCCCTACGCCGCCTCCAGCAAAGACATCAGCAGGAAGGTCGAGTCTGTCAAACGACAGAAAGAGAACAAGGTGACATATGGGACATATTTAAATTAACATTTCCTTCCTTGTTGTTTCTATCTCAAGTCCAGCCCTCTTTTCTTGATCCTCCAATCACAACTGTCAATTATTACTTATTTTATGCCAAGGAAGACCCACTGAGACCTAAGCCGTTTGCACCGGAACCATGTGAAGGAGAGCTTTTCAGAGTCAGGGCTGTGGATGTGGTCGAGCAGTCCCTGGCATAGTGACTTGCTTTAGATACAGGCCTTTTTATTACTAATACTAAGAGCAACAAGTGTTAGTTCAAGATGGATTTCCCAGGATCATCAAAAAGAAAAATGCTATTACTTGCTACAGACAAACAGTCAACTGTTCACCGGTCCCTGAATCAAAAAGTATGAGAAACATTGCTTTAAATAATACAAAAAACATGCAGTCAAATAACAATATTTTTTGACATAATCTGTGATGATAATATATACATACCTGTAGATTCTATATCTATATCTGTACATAATATCCCTTATCTCTTGCTAGTTGCGCTGCTGGCCAGTATGACATACTACCATAGTGTCTTTATACCTGTATCACTGTACACATTAATACTACAACTCTGTACATACATCTGATTAGTACTATTACTCAATAGTACTCATTTATATATCTTCTACCCAGTTTAATAACCTGTATATTGTATATTACTATTGCACTTTACTGTTACATTTGCACTCTGGTTGGAGGCCAAACTTCTCTTCATTGTACTGTACTTGTGCTGTATACGGAGGTGTAGTGGTTACATCATTGTTGTTTCCCGTGAGGTCCACCCCACTTGAAATTGCAATGTATTCTCAATGGACACATTTCTAAATCATCTAATTTAAAACAAATAAAGCATGAACATTGGCATGGTGTACCTTTTCTGTGTGTATTCATCCACAATCTATAGCTCAACATCCGCAATTAATTGTAAAAGTTGCAAAATAACAACGTTTATGTTTTCGTTCACTGAGAAACTACACAATTGCCGCCCGTGACGTGTATAGGGAGCTGTAGTCTGACGTCATAGGGATTTATCATTGGTCAAATGGATTATCGGCTATTGTAACAATTCTGCCTCATGAACATTGGCAAGCTTTCCATTTTTGCACAAAATGAGTTCCCTTCTGTAACATTATTGTTTAAGCATTTTTGGTTGAAATAAAAAATTATTTTACGATTAATTGCCGGAAACAGCAATGACGTAACCACTACACCTCCCTATTACGCGACAGGTGGACCGTGCAGGAAACTAAAGTGACGTCAGACTACACCTCCCTATAATGACAATAGCTTTGAATCAAATCTAAATGATGATGATTGCCATGTGCAGGAGAAACAGCTGAAGAAGATCAAAGCCAAACAGAGGAGACTCCAGGCGATCCTGGGAGGAGAGGATGCTCTGAGGGTCGAGGCCGAGCTGCTGGCAGACGGCGATGAAGAGGAAGGTGAGTGAGAGTGTGTTAAATGTTTTTCACAGGTTCTCAGCCTGTTATGTTTATGGTGGTGATGATTAGCTGAGAGACTAAGGCCATGTTTAGACGGAGAGAGTCTGAACAGAAACCGCAAAAGTCGACTTGCGGTCTCACTTTTAATGTTGCGTTTAGACTAGTGTTTTGGGATGGAATTCTGCGTGCAGACGAGGCTGTAAAGACTCGAGATGACGGAGCCCCGCTGTCACACGATTGGCGCATATGTCACATGACGTGCTGTGAAGACCCGCCCTACTCTGCCTCTGATTCGCAGACTGTGGGTGGGGGAATGTGATTGGACCAAAGCAGAGTCACTCACAGACAGTGGCTCCAGTCACTAATAGTTGCGATAGCCGTGGGACAGATTCTTGTGTATTTAAAAGTACTGCCAATGTAGCCTTCAGGTGATCGCCATGGATAGAATCAGACATGCTTTGTTTACACTTCTAGGCTACTGGCGCATGCCTGTGATGTAAGCAGTACGCGCGACGAGAGCCTTGAGAACCCTTTCGTCATAGTTTTATGCGGTTTGACAGTTTAGATCAGTGATTCCCAACCTGGGGTCCGCGGAGGGTCCGCCAGGGGGCGCAGGGGGTCCGCCAGACCACAGATGATTTGAGGTCTTTTTTTTTTTTTTTTTTTTTTTTCCAGAGAAATATTTAATTAGCATATTTTTATCATCAGAAGCATGAATAGTCTCTCCACTACAATAAAAAATAAAGATAAATAAATAAACATCTAGACATGATTTTTGAACGTTAACAGTAGGCTACCGGGTAGCCGCTAAAACGCGAATCAGTTGACTGTATCACTTTCTGTAGCTAGCCTAGCACGCTAGTTAACTTTCTCGGCTCGTCTGCAGTCAGCCGCCAGAGGCGAAAATGTGTGACAAACGAAAAGGAGATGACGGCAGCTCATCTGCAAAAAAAGTTAGGACCTACACTAGGTGCATCAAATTGCAATGCAAAAATTTAATCTCAACATATCAATCTGTGTGGGGTTGCATTCTGTTCGGACAAACATAAAAATGATTTGTGCAAAGTTTGGGAAAGATTCGTTGAGATTTAGAGGTAGCACACAGCATGTGAAATATATGAAAATTGGCCTTTTTGGGCGTTTTACTAGATAACATGACAAGGCAATTTCAGAAACGGCAAGAAATAGTTTTTGAGAACAACATTTATTAACCCTAACATTTAAGAACAAAATGTTTGATAACAACATTGAAATAGTCTTTCAAACATGTCTCAAGCATCCTAGAGTCCTAGACCTGGTCCAGCTTGCGCTTGCAGCAGCGAAGATGTGGCCGTGTTGAGCGGTCATGCTCAACTGCCTGTAGCACATTCTGCAGGTGCTCCTCGCTCCTGGCTGCTGCCACAAAGTCTGACGTCAGTTTGACGCCACGCTCGGCACAGTCATTCACAACATTGATGGCGCGTACATTCACTGCACCCATCTGAAATGCTGTACTGGTAACCCAATCCTCTACATCCAGTGAAAGAAACGCGGGGTCGATGTGCAGCAGGTGCATGCCGAACCAGCAGTCTCGGTTGGCAAGGTCAGCCAAGCTGGTGGTCGGCGAGAGGGTTGGAAACTTTGGCTTGCCGAAGCCAGTGCCAAAGCGGAGCTGTGGGGCTTGCATGGATATATCAGCCGGCTTGTGCTCCAATATAGCATTTGCAAGTGCGCGCCGCTCGCCAACTGGCACCTTGGTGCTGAAGAGTGCCAGGGGCAGCATCTCACCTGACAGGTACCATAGGTGGCGCTTCAGCGCCTTAATCGCTGATGCTGCGATGCCCTCGTCAACAGACTTGTATGCGTACAGGTTGTGGTAGAGTGTAAGGTCATTCCATGCCGCATCTACGGCCGTGTCGCAGGTCAACCACCACGTTGCGTAGATGTGCGTGATGAAGTTGGCAAACGCCCGAATCTTCAGCACCTGCTGCTGCGTAGTGATGGTCCCCTGAGGAAGCAAGGCAATGTGCTGCTCCATCAAGGCCAGCTTGAGAGTGTAGAGCAGCTTAGCCATCCACCGCGCCTTGTGCAGTGCTCCCGGTCGTTGGAAGTTAACTGGAGTGTGCTCTGCACTGTCTGCACTCAGATACACAAGACATAGCTGCACAAACTCGCGATAGTCTCCTCGCTTGTAGTCGAGCACTCCTGCAGCGCACACAATTAGTTCAGCACGCAACTTGCCCAGGAACGGTGTTTCGGCATCGCCAGGAATGTAGCGGGCCAATGGGCCGCTGTCCTTGTGTGGCAACAGGTTCCAGTTGTCGCGCAGACGTGTAAACAATGTAACCTCTGGCGAGCGTGACGTCTCCACCTTGAGGTCAGTGAAGATGTGGCTGAGGAGCACCTCGCCGATGTGGTGCCGGCACCCGGACCAGAGCAGTGGTCGACCCAGTGAGAGCTGGATGGCAATGCAGGCTGCCGTGAGATGGCCAGTGTTTGACGCGGTGGTGTCAAATGCCATGTTGACAACCTGATCGGTGCAGCACCAGTCCTGCAGAAGCTTGCATGTCAGCCGGGCAATGATCGTTCCACATGCCTCATCAGTCCCCTTCATGTATGCTGGCACACCAAGCAGTTTGAGCTGCTCCGCGTCTCCGATCACCACTGTCAGACGCTCCTCCAACTGGCGCACATTGTTGAGCATTGGCGTCAACTTGCTGTCCCAGTGCAAGGTGCACATGGGAGGTGGTGTCCACTGTTCTTGCTGGTCCTCACTGATGGCCTGCAACACGTGGCGGCGCGCTCGGTCTGCTGTTGCGTAGGATGTGGAGACCTTTGCCGAATTGCCACCGGATTCCTCGATCAGACCACGCGTGAAGGCAGCCTGCTGCATTGGTGTGATCTTCAACCGTGTAGCCAGTGACACAAGACTCGGCCGGCTGAGAATGTCTGATGGAATGAAGGCTGTGGTGCCAGTCTTCTTACGCTCACGGGTGGGTGTGTTCTCAGCCGGTGGAGCAGCTGTTTCATCTGCATTGCTGTCTTCATCACTTTCGCTTTCCAACACCACCGCCATGCTGGACCTCGCAGTCATCTCCTGCTGCTCCTTGGTAAAGCATGCCTGCTGCTTCACGCTCCTGTCGCCGCTTCAACTTAGATTGCAGATTGGCATCCAATGCTCCAAATGTGGCCACTCTGTCGCCCTTCATGCTGGCCAGGAAAGCAATGTCCTCTGGATCACAGATCAGCTCCTCTGCATTTGGAGACCACAGCGGGAATGTGGCATCCAGCTTGTGCTCCATTGCGTCCACCAGTCGAACTGTAGCCTCACTGGAGCGCCTGGCCTTTGGAATGTGCCGCAGCTTGTTGCTAGCATCGACAAGCGCTACCATCTTGACGCATGCTCGACGATCACTCACCATTGGAATATTGGCCTTTCCATAAAATGGCTGCACCTGCTCCAAAACGTCCTTAGCCGCATGGAACCGTGACAAGGCTCCGGTCAAACATGTCCGCTTGGCATGCAGTTGCACAGCATGCACCGCAAGATCTGGCGACCACTTGGCAGTTTGGCACCAGTGATGATGGCATCTGCATTGGTTATGCTGGGGCCCAGACCAAAGACCAGGCTGCGGCTGCTCTGGCGGGAGCCTAAGGGCGGCGACGCCATCTTGTGAGAACTGGATAGCTGGAGATATAGTTGGAGAGCTGGATCCTGTGGTGGGTGATGGTGGAGTTGGGGGAATTGAGTAAACTGTGATGCAGAGCCACACAGGTAAAGCTATTTATAGGCCCATCCCGCCCATCCCCCCAAAAATTGCAGGACCAGGTGCGAGATGTAACAATGTTGCAACTCACACACACACACACACACTAACAGCAGGCCATGTTGGGGGAGGACAGCATGTACTGATGTACCGTTCCACATCTAAATCACTTTGTATTGCAAAAATATTTAGCATGTATTGTTTTTACATGGATGGTAACACTTTTAGCACCCATACAAATCAATACACTGGAAATGTGTATTTTGATGCACCCTACTGAGCAATCGCGAAAATTACATCACCATGGGCTTCACTGAGGGACCAGACAAACGACCTTAGTGTGTGATTTGTGGAGAAAAGTTGGCAAACTCGAGCCTGAAGCCCAGCAAGCTGAAGAGACATCAGGCGTCTAAGCACCCAGAAACCGTTGGGAAGGATCCAGACTTTTTTCGGAGGAAAGAACAGTCTCTCAAGGCGAACAAGCCTGTTGATGTTAGAGTAGCGTGGAGCAGGGGTGGCAGTGATTTACAGAAGGCTACCGAAGCCTCCTTTGAGTGTTCGCTTTTAATTGCAAAAGCAAAGAAACCGCACAATATTGGCGAGCAGCTCATCAAACCAGCCTGCATCAAAATGGTTTAGAAACTGTGCGGCCCACAGGTGGCGGATAAACTAAAATCAGTACCACTCTCGAACAATGTAGTGAAAGACCGAATTGATAAGATGTCAAGTGATTGCGAGCAGCAGCTGTCAGAAAAGCTTAGAAAGGGTCCATTTGCCATACAACTTGATGAAACTACAACTGTCGCAGACGAGGCTGTGCTCATCGTTTATGTGCAATATATCGAAAATGAGGATCTGAAGCAGGACATTCTCATGTCAGTCAACCTTACTACCACCACTCGAGGTGAGGATATTTTTACTGCAGTGGATTCTTACTTCATTCAACATAAATGCAAACCAAGCCACCTGATTTGGCCTGAATTAGGGCCTGATTTGAGAGGATGAATACAGGATTTGAATATTGGCCAAAATTTTGAAATACATATGGTGCAAGATTAGATTTGTTGATTGAAGGCACAAGTCAAAGAAGCATAGTGGGTCTAATTATGATGCATATGCCTGTGTATAAGCAGTTTGTTATTAAAATGACAAAAAAAAGGTATTAAACCCAGCTAGGACAGATTCTCTCTGCTACTGATTGGAATTTCCTGTCTCATATTTAGTTTAATTTGTTGCATTGATTTGTTCCATAAATGCAAACCGTTCACCATTAGGGACTGATTTGAGAGGATGAATACAGGATTTGAATATTGGCCAAACATTTTGAAATGCATATGGTGCAAGATGAGATTTGTTGATTGAAGGCACAAGTCAAAGAAGCATAGTGGGTCTAATTGTGATGCATATGCCTGTGTATAAGCAGTTTGTTATTCAAATGAAAAAAAAAAAAATGTTATGGTATCTTATTAGGAGGGGGTCCGCGAATTTCATCAGAGATGTTTGGGGGTCCCTGGGGGGAAAAAGGTTGGGAACCACTGGTTTAGATGATGGTGCAAAGGTTTATCGTTTCTAGGAATTCCACCCAGGAAGGTGGTCTCACTTTTTTGCGGTTTCTCCCCGTAAAAACGCTGTTGCCGTATAAACAAAAGGCACATCCGAAAAAATATTTTTGCGGATTCACCTGCTAGCGTTTCCGTCTAAACAGGGCCTAAGTTGGTGTGCAAGTGCAGCCGCCCATTCAGTGTTGCTATGTGTTTATTTATTTTTTTGCTAGTATGGTTGTGAAATTAGTATTCAAATTTGCTCTAAATGCCATTAACCCTTTCACAACCACACTACAGAAGGTTAACCCTTTCACTGCCACACTACATAAGGTTAACCCTTTCACTACCACACTACAGACGGTTCACCTTCTGTAACCGTCTGTAGTGTGGTAGTGAAAGGGTTTAACCTTCTGTGTGGCAGTGAAAGGGTTTAAAAGGTCTTAAATGTAACTTGTTGAAACCTGCAGATACCCTGAACAAGGCCCAGAAGAGACATATCCTAGTAGTTTAAAGCACTGTGTCTGTAAAGTAAAGGTGTTTATCCCTCAAGGCCTGTGAGGTATTGGGGTGTTTTAAAGGAAAACGCCAACATTTTGGGAAATTAGCTATTTGCCATCTTCCCTGGAGTTAGACAAGAAGATACATACCCTTTTCTTCTCTGTGTGTGCATTAGGCTTAGGGAACAGCCGCTCCGTTAGCGTAGCTTAGCTTAGCTTCATCACTGGAAGTGGGTCAGACCTTTACCCTGAAGTTCCCTACAGTCCCCTACAGTCACGAAATACACTCCAAATACAACTCCAAAACGTTCCTGTAAACATGTTGTGACCTGTGTATTTACCATGTGGAGAAATAAAAAATAATTGAATTCGACAATTACGTTTTCTAAGCAAATATACTCTGAACTATTTTTTGCCGAACCACTCCTCTCAGGGCGCAGTCAGTGATTTCACGCAACGCAGTGATACTTACTAACGTGACGCCAGTGTTTGTTTACATTCAAAGGATCCGAACCGATTGAAGTTTATGGATACCATGACTTAAAATCCTCTTACCTTGACGATTAAAAGCCTCCCCAATTTAGAAAACAGTATTCCCATGGCTGGTGTTGATATGCTGCTAGCTAACGAAAACCAACAGACGGACACTAAAGCAAATAACGAGGGTACATTTTTACTTCCGGTCGGGGGGTTCCAAAACAAAAGAGTGACGTCTATAGCACCGGAAATACGTTTATTTTGTACATTATCTAACGTTAACACGAACCTAAACTAACTTTAGGTTAGTTGTAACAACATGTTTACAGGAACGTTTTGGAGTTGTATTTGGAGTGTATTTCGTGACTGTAGGGGACTGTAGGGAACTTCAGGGTAAAGGTCTGACCCACTTTCAGTGATAAAGCTAAGCTACGCTAACGGAGCGGCTGTTCCCTAAGCCTAATGCACGCACAGAGAAGAAAAGGGTATGTAACTTCTTGTCTAACTCCAGGGAAGATGGCAAATAAGCTAATTTCCCAAAATGTTGGCGTTTTCCTTTAAGGAGATGAATGACTCGGTTATAGGGATGTCCCACTCCCCCCACTCGGCTCCATGTTTGTTCAGGAAAACTTAAAATGTCAGCAACCGCATCACGTTGTATATTTAATCAAAGTCATGATCGTTAGAACAGTAATGGTTTTATTAAGTGCTCATATTGGTACTCGGTATCCGCGAGTACCCAAATGTACTTGTACTTGGTCTGAGGAAAAATTGGCATCGGGACATCCCTACTCAGTGAATGGGGTAACTTTAAAAATAAAAAAATATGTGATATAACCTGCTCCAGCTTGTCCATCCAACGTTGTTCACAATGAGAGATCATTGGTCGACTTCATGACGCGAGAACTAGCATCCAAATGATTTGATATGACCGATTATCCAAAACATCTTCTTTTATAGTCTCGGCAAACCGGGTAATGATTGGACTACTCCGGTACAGGCCTGTAATCGGGGCGACAGTGGCTCAGGAGGTAAAGCGGTTGTCTGGTAATCAGAAGGTTCCCGGTTCGATTCCGACTCCTCCCGGGCGTGTGTATCCTTTCCGCAACGGAATTCGGTTTCCGGGTTCCTCTGATTGGCCGCGACCCCCACGTGACCCGCCCCCCTATCCACCGCTCTGCTTTGCCGCTGCCGCACGCGGCAGAGCGAGCGGCCGCGGACTCGCTCGCTTCCTCAATTTATACGCATGGAAGTATTGACTGAATGAATGAATGAATGAATGAATGAAAACTTTATTTAACAGATTGCAGAATGGGTACAATACAGTACGGCTCAATACACACAATTGTTAAGGGGATGCAGACCTGAGAAAGATTTTTGTCTTGTTTACATCAGGCCCCCCATTTTCAATTCATATAGAACGACTACGCCGTAACAAATCATTAAAAAAAAGATACCGTTAACTGGAATATGTTGTGCCTTTACACATATGTTGGATTATGTAATTGGTTTGTCATGACAAACAAATAAAATATCGCATCGCCGGCTGTCTCTGGCTTGCTCCAGCGGACACCAGAGCTCAGCCCGCGGCGAGAATGTGCTGCCGCGAGCGGCATCGCTGAGCTCTGGCTCTGACTACATGCAGTCACTGAGTGTTGTTGTAGCCAGCGGGTAAATCGCGATTTTTTTATTTGTTTGTCATGACAAACCAATTACATAATCCAACATATGTGTAAAGGCACAACATATTCCAGTTAACAGTATATGTTTTTAATGATTTGTTACGGCGTAGTCGACGTCGTTCTATATGAATTGAAAATGGGGGACCCTGATGTAAACAAGACAAACGTCTTTCTCAGGTCTGCATCCCCTTAACAATTGTTTGTATTGAGCCGTACTGTATTGTACCCATTCTGCAATCTGTTAAATAAAGTTTTCATTCATTCATTCATTCAGTCAATACTTCCATGCGTATAAATTGAGGAAGCGAGCGAGTCCGCGGCCGCTCGCTCTGCCGCGCGCTGCAGCGGCAGAGCGGTGGATAGGGGGGCGGGTCACGTGGGGGTTGCGGCCAATCAGAGGAACCCGGAAACCGAATTCCGTTGCAGAAAGGATACACGCCTCCCGGGCAGCGTGTCGAAGTGTCCTTGAGCAAGACACACTTAACCCTCTAACTGCTCTCCCGATGAGCAGGTCGGCACCTCGCACGGTCCTTTGACGTCTGCTTATGAATGTGAGGCATATTATGAATGCAATCACCATCTAACCCTGTGCTCCAGCAGAGCCCTGTCCGTCCGCGCTGGGCAGCATGCTCATGCCGGCGCAGGAGACTGAGTGGGAGGAGCTCATCCGGACGGGTCACATGACTCCGTTCGGAACGCGGATCCCCCCGAAGGTGGAGAAGAAGAAGGAACCTCGCAAGGTGATGCTGGCGGAGAACTCCGCCTTCGACCAGTACCTGAGCGACCAGGCCAAGCTGGCCACGGACAGGAAGAGGCCCGCTCCACTGAAGAAGAAGAAGAAGAAGGGCGTGGGTGTCATCAGCCCTGACGGGAAGAAGCAATCCAACGGAGCCTCCTCTTCCTCCTCCAAGGGTAGGAAGCTAAACAAGCGCATGAGGAAGCTCCAGGTCACCGCTCTGAGGGCCCATCCCAAGGCGTGGGCCAAGCCCGAGGCGCAGCTCCCCAAACCCAGGAGGAGGCCCCGGGCCGACGGGGAGGGGACGGACAGCGAGGGGTCGGAGTACCTGCCCGACGACGAGGAGTGGAGGGACCCCGAGCGGGAGGCCAGGGACGACGCGGAGGAGGGTTTCGGCGAGGACGACGACGAAGACTACGATATGAGGCCCTACGCCGAGGAGAGCGGGAGACGAGGGAGGAAGCAGGCGAAGAAGAAGAAGAAAGGGGAGAGCGATGAGGAGTACTGGCCCGACAGCTTGGACGACGAAGAGGTGGATGCTGGGAAGAAGGGGAAGGAGAAAGGGTGCAGAGATGATGGAAACGTGGAGTTCTACAAACTGAGAATAAGGTAAATGTGGCTTTAAATAACATCTCCTGTTGAATACTGTTGAAACAAGGAAAATATAAAAGAAGGAAGTCATCACATCAGATTACCAGCGTTCTATGCTCTGCTTGGTGCCAGTTCTAGTATTGAAGCCTATGAGGGATGCATGGAGAAGAAAAATATACAAGCTATTTGAGGAAATATACATCAACCAATTAATGTTAGCTAGTTAACACTTTGAGTGCCAGCCACGAGAAATCTCGTTAGTTCATGCCATGCGTTGAGTGCCAAGAACGAGAAATCTCGTTATTTAATCGTTATTTTTTTTATTATCGATTTCCATTCATTTTTCATCAATCTAGCCTCACGTTATGATTGGGGATCTATCTGAGCTCGAACAGGGAAAATACCGCCCCCTATCGTCTCTCCGGATGGTATTGCACCCATTGGATTGGACTGAATGAAATGGATGGGAAAAAAAGAGTCCGGAATCCACATTTTACTTGTCAGGCATGTAACCGGAGACGATCCCATTCATTGCCGAGCTGCAGAACAGCGTGGAATATGCGTTTCCAGTACCCAGCATTGGATCAATAAACGCGATCGATATTTGGAATGGCGATTAGGAATTGGAATAATCTTTTTAGAGAACATCTGATCTGAGGTAAGGAATCTATTTTACCAGTCTTGGGATAATCAGAGTTTTTTTTCACCTATATATCAACGTGTCCCATATGTGTGGGTGAGTGAGTGTGTGTGTGTGCTGATCAGGAAATAAGATAATACATTTTTCAGCCCGCTTCTCTAGTGTGCATAAGTACACATATACTATCGATAATCTAGCGTTTATTTGTAAATGATTCATAAATAGGCCGAAAAATGACCGTGTTTTGTGTATTCCACTAAAGCGCTATTCCTGCAGAATCACCTTTTTTCTGGAAGTTTAAAAAAACGAGCGTTTTTCAAAATGGTATAAAACGGAAATGTACAGAGTAAAAAAAACAATCCGTTTCGACAATGTTGACTGCAAACAAGTCATTGATAAGCGACGGGCGTATTAGACACATAGCCATAATTTAACATATAGTTTATGCGTTCGCAAATGTGCTCGCCCTCCCATTGACTACAGCGCCGGCACTCAAGCGCTAAATCGTGCGCCCCCTGCTGGCACTCAAAGTGTTAACAATGCAACACATTGCCGATGATTCTGACATCTGAGGTAATAAACCACAATGACATAAACGAGGAGACGGCTGATCCCATTCAACTCAATGTCGGCAGAACTGAAAGTTTCCACACTTGGCACCAATCTGCGTTCATGCGCTACACAGTGTGACATGATGACCCTTCCTTCTTTTATAGTTTCCTTGCCTTAACACTTTCCGTGCCGGCCGTGCCAGTCCTATATACCCCGTTGTGTGCCAACGCTCTATTCAATGACAGAGCGCTCACATTTGTGAATGCATAAACTATATCTTAAATTATGGCTATGTGTCTAATACGACCGTCGCTTATCAATGACTTGTTTGCAGTCAACATTGTCGAAACGGATTGTTTTTTAATCGGTTCATTTCCGTTTTATACCATTTTGAAAAACGTTTTTTTTTTTTTATTATCTTTCTTCCCCTCCTTTTTCCCGATTTTTCTCCCATCCCACCCTTCCTGGTTGTTGCGTATTTTCCCCTACTGTTGGTCCGGGAGACCGGAGACTGTCACATGCTTTCCTCCGACGCATGTGCAGCCTGCCGGCAGGCCAACCTGGCCGCGCAGGTTCTCACCGGGGAGAGTGTAGCGTGTGGGAGGCCACACTATCTCTCCTTAGTTCCAACCCTTGCTGAGCAGGCGCCCCGACCGAACTGTAGGGGTCGCTGTCCACAACGCCCAGGACCCACCCTTCAGCTTTCCCACCCTCTGATACAGCCAATTGTATCAGTGTGAGAGGCCAGCCAAGCTGATAGCAACGCCGGGAGCTGGATTCGAACAGGCGAATCCAGTGTCTCCCGGTGTTGGTGACGAACGTAATCTCCGTGCGCCACCTGCCCCCCAAACGCTTGTTTTTTAAACTTTCAGAAGAAAAAAATTATTCTGCAGGAATCACGCTTTACTGTAATACACAAAACACGTTGTAATTTTTCGACCTATTTATGAATCGTTTTCAAATAAACACTAGATTATCGATAGTATATGTGTACTTATGCACGCTATAGAAGCGGGCTGAAAAATCGATTATCTTATTTCCTGATCAGCTACACACACTCACAGCCACACACACACATATGGGACACGTTGATATATAGGTGAAAACAGCTCTGATTATCCCAATACTGGTAAAATAGATTCCTTACCTCAGATCAGATGTTCTCCAAAAAGATTATTCCAATTCCTGATCGCCATTCCAAATATCTATCGCGTTTATTGATCCAACACTGGGTGTTCGAAAGACATATTCCACGCTGTTCTGATGGTGGGCGATGACTGGGATCGTCTCCGGTTACTTGCCTGACAACTAAAATGTGGATTCCAGACTCTTTTTTTCCCCATGCGTTGCATTCAGTGCAATCCAATGCGGTGCAGTACCGTCCGGAGAGACCATAGGGGGCGGTATTTTCCCTGTTCGAGCTCAGACAGATCCCCACTGGTAACGTGAGGCTAGATTGATGAAAAATGTATGGAAATCGATCATAAAAAAAATAACGATTAAAAACGAGATTTCTCGTCGGCTGGCACTCAACGGTTGGCATGAACTAACGAGAAATCTCGTCGCTGGCACTCAAAGTGTTAAAACAAGATGTAGTTCTGGAACTAAAGGCATTTTCATGAGCACACATGAACTTATAATGGGGGACGAGTCGGACAACAGTGACTCAGTAGGTAGAGCGGCCGTCTGGTAATAGGTTCCCGGGTTCAAGACACTTATCCCTCTAACTGCTCCCGATGAGCAGGTCGGCACCTTGCCTGGTTGCTAGGGTTGGGCACCGAGAACTGGTTCTAATAGGAACCGGTTCCTAACTTCCGGTTCTGAATTCGTTGTTCATAAAAAAACATTTATGTAATATTTTACAGCATTGAGCAACCCCAACAGGGGGATGCTGCATATGTATGCTCTGTCATCTTTGAGATGGTGAGACCTGCAGTTGGCACCGTGTGAGGCCACGACATTTGACCAAATTAATAATACTGCAGAATAATAATACGTGTGTAACAAAACCATTCATTGTGTTTGATGTAAGCAAACTGATGCCAGACTCAGCATTCATGCATTCGGCTGAATATTGAGATGAAGCACAGCCTACATGGTGAACTCAACTCGTTATTATTGGCGCAAAAAAAGTCAGAGGAAACAAAGCGGCCACTAATGCAAACCATGTTAGAGGGCACATGTGCGTATAACGGTGATAGTCAGAAGGCTAAGGTGATCACATGAAAAGTAATGGAATTCATAGGGCTCGACGACCAGCCATAAGTGTAGTCGAAAACATCGTGATTCCGACGGCTACTCTTGTCACATTGAGCCGCGTTACACTCTCCCAGGTCGCACGTATTTTTCAGACATTGCCCTGTACCCGAGCTCTACCAGGCAGTGTATTCGCACATTGATAGCCTTCTGAAAGAAGACGTTTCTTCAATTAGGTTTACCAGTGATATTTGGAGCTCTGATGTCAGCCCCATGTCAATGCTGAGTTTGACAGCTCAGTGGATTGACGCAGACTTCCAACTCCGTAAAGCGGTCCTGCATTCCCAAGAGTTCTCCGGCTCCCATACTGCTGCAGCGCTGGCAACAGCATTCGAGAATATGTTCCAGACGTGGCATATTCCGAAAGAAAAGATTCATGTCATACTCCGAGATAATGCCCGAAACGTGGTCAAATGCATGAAAGATGCAGGATTACAAAGTTTGGGATGTATGGCCCACACGCTTCAGCTGGCTGTCCCTTTTACGCACTGTTTAGCCTATATTTTACGTGCTGTGTTTAGCCTATTAAATAGGCTAATTGTTTTTTCAGCCTGTTATTCGTTTTAACTTCTTTAATTCACATTTCTTTAGTTTGAATAATGCAACTGCAAGCCAATGTTCCGAGACATATTTATATATTTGTATAATTGTTAGGCTATTTGAATCCACCATTTAGGGCTAAAGGTGTATTCAAATAGCCTTAAATTAAATGTAATATGTCTCGGAACATTGGCTTGCAGTTGCATTATTGCAAACTAAAGAAATGTGAATTCAAGAAGTTAAAACGAAGTTTAGCATATTCAATTGTTTTAGAAGGCTATAGCCTGCAATGTTGCCTTTTACGCACCGCTTAGCCTATATTTTACGCACTGTTTAGCCTATATTAAATAGTCTTAATTGTTTTTTCAGCCTGTTATTCGTTTTAACTTTCAGCCTGTTAACACTTTGGCTGCCATGGGTTAAATTCATTATCAACCGTAGGTTGCCGGCTCTATTTGTCTATAGAGAAAGTCCCCTTCTTTGCAGGGCTATAACTTTTTAAATTCTATTGCTACATTGCCATTATTAGGGCCCATTCAAAGTCCTATATGTATTGTTCATTGTGTAGCAACGTTAAACTTTTTCATTCACATATTCATAGTAAAGTATGGTCTAATGTATAAGTATGTTTTCATCTCTTTCTGCAGCTTTCTCCAGAACGTGATCTATAGCCCCAAATACATTATATTGATGATGCAATACAGTTTTATGGCAATCAGCGCGATATAAAAAATTCCAACTAGACGTACTTCTAGAAGTTACTACACGTCATCTGATGTTGACCGGATGGGCTAGGGGGCGTTTATAATTCCGTGGGCAGCGTTATACCAATCATCTAATGTGGGTCAAATGTTGATAATAGCAGTTAGTATCGAAGACGGTAACTTTACACGCTAAAACTCACCCCAGTCTCCGCGCGCCGTTGGGCGATCATCGTAGAGTAGACATTTTATCATTATGGGATGTAGATTTACCCGGTCCATCTCCAGCTTGTATAATGGTATATACGTCCAAATCATGTTGTTTATCGAGTTATTGGCAATCGATCGCTATGTAGTGTGACGAGCCAGAGTCCCGGGACATGTACCGAGTGCCCGGAAGTAATACGGCCGTCCAGCACAACCTCTACGGCACTTCCTGTTAAGCGATTGCGCCGATCGGCCACCAGATGGCGCTCCTGAACCGCCAGAGAGCTCAGTGGGTCCTCCTGGTGGATCTCAGGCCAGCGGAGGGGACATATGAATCCGATCCCAGATTTTTGAAATATTGATATCAAAGACGCTGTAAAGCGTCTTCGGCAACTTGAGCATGGCCGGGAATGACGTGTTTAAGCGTTTCCCGGCACCCAAAGTGTTAATAAATATGTGTCGTTAATTCAGTATTTAACTTCTTGAATTCATATTTATTTAGGCTATGCTAATTAAAAACACAAATGTTATAGACATCTAATTTAATTCTCTGCTTATTTATTAATGCTTAAATTCATTCAGAAACGTTGCAGCAAACAATCCATATGTGCATTTGTTTACATAATGATAACGTACATAAATAACATAATATTATTGAGGGAGGAAAAAAAGGAAACCGATACCTAATACTTGAATGTGATTTGACCAAAGCAGAGTATACACACAGACAGTGGAGCTGTTTGACTTGTTGCGTGGTGGCGAATGGCGATGTCTCGCAGATAATACAACTACAAGTATAATTATATAATATATATTTTTTCGGTAGGTAACGTTACATTTGGTTGACAATTTACTGACCGACTTTCAAGACACTCGATGTTTACTAGGTAGGTAACCAGCAGTGTAAACCAGAAGCCAGCCCAACAACTACGGTGACGTCACCGTCTAGCTAACTCTAAAATGGCGCCGCCCATGGTGAAAACTGGGAAATTACATTTGAGTTTTCAGACAAATAAGCAGGATTTCACATTTGATTATAGGACCCTGTCTTACCCAAGGTACACAACAAACATACTAGGCTCATATTGTTCAACGCTTCATCTCCCCTTTAAGGGTACCGAGTACCGACCAAATTATGTCGGTACTACCGAGTACCGATTCATGTTAGATCAATCGGTGCCACATTTCCGTACCTGCCCAGTTAGAAAATAATCAGAATTCCAATGACGTGCAATTGTCATTTCATAATAGACACAGACCAGCGTGGACCTTCAATGGCGCGCAATTGTCATTTCATAATAGACACAGACCAGCGTGGACCTTCAATGGCGCGCAATTGTCATTTCATAATAGATTAGACACAGACCAGTGCGGACCTTCAATGACGCGCAATTGTCATTTCATAATAGACACAGACCAACACGGACCATCAATGACACGCAATTGTCATTTCATAATAGACACAGAGCAGCACGGACCTTTTTTAGAAGCTGACATCTAGATCTCCAGCCCTGCGTTAAACAGCCTTGTGACAACTCCTCTCGCGAGTCGCACTGTTTCTATGTGCTGTGAAAACCCTACAAGCAATGGGTCCAATGCGTCTAACATGCTTTGCATCCTCGCCATTCCTTTTATGCCCTCGTCGCAGTAAAAACCTTAACAAACGTTAGCTAACTCTAACTAAGCTAAGTTAACCCTGGAAACGCTCACACTCTGCGACATCAGTTTCAGTTTGGAGTTCCAATAGTGAGGAAAGGGGGGTTAAGCCTGTCTGTCTCTCTCTATGTTCAATTATTTTAACACTTTCAGTGCCAAAAACGAGTTAAGTAATTTCTGGGCCCATGTCGTTCAGTGCCAAAAACGACTTAAGTCGTTTCTGGGTCGTTTTTTCTTTTTTCGATATTTTTATTCATTATCCACACAGGGAGCCTGTTGTTACCATAGGGAATGAGTCTGAGGTCGCCACGGTGCAACCTTGTATCTTGGCCTGAGTAATGGCCAAACGTCTCCGGTTTTATGTTTCCTTGGGCGAGGGCAGCCGTTCTCCTGGTTCCATTGAAGCACGTCAAATATCCCCGATCCATATGTTGTGGTGGATTATGCCGTGGGCCAAATGGACATTGGATGTACCAGATGGCGATCAAACAATTGGAATATTATTTTTGGAATACTCCCGATCACAGGTAAGAACGATCTGACGTAAATTTTAGCTTGATCCTGCAATGCTTTTATACCGATCGGGCTGATAAGCGTTTTTAGTGTTCAATACGAATGCCGTTACTGACAATCAAATAAACAGAAACGACCTCCCCCCTTTCATGCATTCATGATGGAACATAATACCTATGATATAGATCTGATTTTGGAATAATAGCGTGTACTGGCAAGAAATGGCAACGTCTATAGTGGAATTGACGTATAGGGCTATGACTCAGCATTTCATGAATTACACTAGACCGCTCTAAAACCATACCGGTACTTATATTCACCACGGTATAACATGGGAATGTATGGATGGAAAAATCCATTATTTTTCACATATTGAACGATAGATAGGTGATGTCAAATGGGCCATAGTATTGTATCCATAGCTATAATATAGAATATAGTTATAGCTCTACAAACAAGGTGACGGATACCTATCTATCTAGCGTTGGCATTGCTACAGAGGGCTGCGTCTAATGGCTATACTATATAGTAGGGATGCACCGAATGGGAAATTCTTGGCCGAAACCGATACCGAAAATAGGAAACAGTTGGCCAAAACCGAATTAATAATATTAATAATCACTATTATGGGTCCATAAAACATTTATTCAGCACTTTTGAATGCATACATTAATTCCATACTGACTGCTGAAAGATTGTACAATTTAAACATTTTCTCTTTGCATACAACAAAATGTGCATTAAAGTCAAGTGCATTTTCTTTTCTCTGTAGGATAACTACAACAAAGTGCATTCAGAACAAAGCCAAGGTGCTTTAAAACTGCATAAAGATCTGCATAAAGACACACAGGCGAGAGGGAGAATAGCTTATAGCAGACTTAATGATGTTATTGTAGTGGCTACTGTCATAATTCACAGCGTTCTAGCCTACATGGAAGGCCTTGTATTTACCACATCTTCCGTGACTCTTGGGGGGGATGACGTAGCTTAAGAGAGACTAGTGAAAGTGAGGAATGGAAGCGTTGTTAGTAGGGCTGTACCGAATGTCATTTTTTAACATTCGAAGCTTCGATTGAAGTATTCGAACGACGCTTCGAATGTCTATAAAAAAAATCTACTTCAAAAAATATTTATTTTTTATTTTTTATAAACTACCGGTAAATCCCCAATTTGAATAAAGTTATTAATCTGATTAAATTAGTCTTTTTCTTTTATTAAATCAACTTTCTTTAATGAATATAACTCATCAGTTTCGTCAACATAAAAAATCCAATAAGGGCACGGTTGGTATGAAAGTGATGGTGACGTCTTATTATAGTATAATATTATAATATTAGTGTAGCCTAATCTTTAACTGCAACTGTGAAGAAAACCCCCATTGGTTTAACAGATTGAATAGACACAAAAAAAAAGATGACATTAAAAAAAAATATATATATATTTTATAAAAAATTAGAATGTTGATTTAGAATTCGAATGTCAACATTATGATCGAAGCATTCGGTACAGCCCTAGTTGTTAGCTAGCTTAACGCTAACGTTAGTTTAAAAGGTGTTTAACCGCGTATAGCAGGGTTAGAAATTAACATAATTTTTTCAAGGGCTTTTTTTGCCCCCCTTAATTGATTTTCGGGGGCTTTTTTTGTATTTCGGGGGCACAACATTTTTATAATGAAAATTAACATAAAGATTATAAAACATTGTTGACACTTTTTTTTACAGTCTTCGTCCCTATGTTTGATAACTAATGTTAATGTCTCCATATATAGGGCTCTACGCTAACCTTTTTCCCAAGGAGCACATGTGCTCCTAAATAAAATGTTAATAAATAAAATCTAAATACAAATTTAGGAGCACACAGAAATTTAGGAGCACAGTGACAATTGTTCAAGTAACACACACACACACACGATGTGTGACATCATGGCTTGGTTTCATGTTTTGAGGTACCTTCAATTATCTGTAAATAATACATACATACTCTATCTAAATAGATTAAATATTATTGTCCCTGAGGGCAAGTTGTGTTGTTGTCTTGATATATCTACGAATAACCGGTTGTCTCTGGATCAATGAATGTCTAATATTGAATAATATTATTAGCTATTTTATTTTTAACATCCCTAATTCCAACAGTCAAGAGGCTTGTTTCAAATTGATACATGAAAAACCCCACACACGCAACGTTTGTGAGTAGGCTCTGGCCAGATCGATCAATGAAATACGTTTGCGCGCTCAGCGCTGTGGAATGAAGGAAATGCGCATCGGGATTGGATTTGGATGTTATTCTTTGGAGTTGTGTTACAAATGGAATGGTCTTTCCCCGATCGAACACAAGTTACTTAACGTTACACAGGTCGCGCTATGCAGATGCTTAGCTTGCTAACGTTAAGATAGCAGTGTAATGCTTGATGAAAGCAGAGCGCTCTGTCTGTGTTCGCATCCTCAAGTGCCTGTAACACGCAGCGGGCCCCGCCTCCCTCCCTCCTTGGAACAAACATTCCACCCAAAAACTGAATTTCAGTCCAGTTTCAATCTGAACTATTAACAGCGGAGCTGTTTTGTAATCTTCACTCGTCTGTCTCGCACACTTGCAAGTAAATGATTTTTCCGGTTCGCACACACACATATTATTAGGGGCAAATACTGTTGGGGGCTTTTCTTGCCCCCCTTAACTGATTTTCGAGGGCATTTGGTAAATTTTTTAGGGCATTTTGCCCCAAGCCCCCGTTAATTTCGAACCCTGTCGTATAGTAATGGCGAGGATATAAAGCATGTTAAAGACGCATTTATTGGATGTGTTGCTCGCGGAGTTTACATAGAAACAGTGCGACTCGCAGGAGGAGTTATCACAGGTTGTAGAACGCAGGACACGTTACGATCGTAACCCTGTTCTTTGACATTCTGTGATATTTTTTCGGTGATAAAACCCTTTCGGCCGAAAGTGCCTTTTTTAACCATTTTCGGCCGATAATTTTCGGTGGCCGAATATTCGGTGCATCCCTACTATATAGTTGATGATAATAAACATCTAACTTCATTTGAATATTCTAAAATCATTAAGATGATTTTGCGTGTGTGTGTGCACGCACTTTGGGAAGACCAGATGAGGTCAGAGGAGTTTGATAGTATTTACTGAGGATGGCCAGATAATGTTGATATTTAAACTTTAGGTATTGGTTAAAATGTGAACGGTACCCGACCCTAGTTCTGAGGGGATGAGAACGCTGCAAAAAGCTCTTCGATCTGCGAGTCTTGCTCTTTCAGAATACAGGCATACACATCAAGTTAAGTGTTACTTATAACCCTTGAAGAAAGGTAATAGAACATAGAACAAGTTTCAAGTTCAAGTTTCTTTATTAGTTGTCATACAGAAATACAGAATACTTTTGTATGAAATGCTTCTTTCTGTTTTGCTCCTGAGAGTGTGCTAGATAAAATAGATAAGTATAAAATAAGTATAATATAAGTATAAAATAGAAAATCAAGTACGTAAACAAGTGTAAACAACAAAAATGTTCAATATACATACAACAAAACAACGTGCAAGTAATAATGATAATAGTGATAACAGTACTAGTAGTGAACAGTAGTGGGTGGCAAGATTAAATCAGACAGTAGTAATAGTGATGATGGTATACATGGTCCAAACCGTAGTAGTAACAATAGTCCGTGCAGTGTTTATTGTTAAGAGTCAGATAGTCTCAAGTTCACCCGCCGTTAGTTCTCCAGCAATTGGCAACAGTCCGTGTCCCACAGTATACCCAGAAATTGTGCGATGTAAAAAGAAGAAAAAAGATTTGTCCTTTAACACTTTCAGTGCCCATCACGTCATATCACGTTTTATTAGCCCAATGCCTGAATGCCCACAACGTTTATTAGCGCTTTATTTTTTTATTAGCGATCTGAATTCATATTTCATCAACCGAGTCTCCCGTTGGTATGCAGCCCCTGTAGGAGCTCAGATGTGAAAAAACCGCCCCCTATCGTCTCCCAGATGGTAATGTACCATTTTGGAATGGACTCAATGAAAATGGATGAGAAAAGAAAAATCCGGAATCCACATTTTACTTCTCAGGCATGTAACCCGAGCCGGTCTGATTCATTGTGGACCCTCAGAACAGCGTGGAATACATTATGTACAGTATGTAGCGTTGGATCAATAAAAACGATCGATATTTGGAATGGCGATCAGGAATTGGAATGATCTTTTTGGAGAACATCTGATCTGAGGTAAGGAATCTATTTTACCAGTCTTGGGATAATCAGAGTTGTATTCGCTGAGATATCAACTTGTCCTGTGTGCGTGTGCTAGGGATGGGTACCGAATTCGGTACTTTTGAGGCACCGAACCGAAACACGTCGGTACTACCGAGTATCGAATCAAGTGAGAAACCGTTTTTTTTTTTTTTTTTTTTTTTATGTCAACGTTCACACGCACAATATATGCTTACCTAGGATTTGACTTGATTCAACAACAAAGCAGTCGGAGCAATGACAAGCCGAAAACTGTCGAAATTGTAGTTATTTGAAGTTTGGATTTTTTTTTACGACTGAGGTAGGCCAATTAAATTTCTTGAGAATAAAGTACCGAAAAAAGGTACCGTTGGGTACCGGTATCGATTCACAGGTACCGGTACCGGTATCGGTTCAAATGTGAAAGGTACCCATCCCTAGTGTGTGCGCGTGTGCGCGTGTGCGATCGCTGATGAGGAACTCAGATAATCGATTTTCAGCTTACGGCCCCAGCGTGCATACGTACACATATACTATAGATAATCTAGCGTTTATTTGAAAACGATTCATAAATAGGCTGAAAAATTACAACGTTTTTGTGTATTCTAGAATATTCCAGTCTTTTATCATGGAATCTTTTTATTTTCCTTGAAAACGAGGGCTTTTCAAAATGCTATAAAACGAAAATGAACCGATAAAAAAACAATCCGCTTCCACGATGTTGACTGGAAAACGAGTCATTGATAAGCGACGGGCAGATTAGACACATAGCCATAATTTTAAACAGATTAGGCGTTATTAACGCTAACATTGAAGTGGATGGTGGGCATTCAAGCACTAAATCGTGCGCCCCCTGCTGGCACTGAAAGTGTTAAGCATTGAGCACATTTGTAATTATAGTTTTGCTGCTGTGTTTTTGTTATTCCACTTAGATAAAGAGGAAAGCTGTAGGTTACCACGCTGCACCATGGTGCAGGGCGACAGTTAATCCCAGATGAGATTGGCAGCTGTTTCTTGACTAAGCAAATTCTCTCCCCCCTCTCTCTCTCTCTCTCTCTCTCTCTCTCTCTCTCTCTCTCTCTCTTTCTCTCTTTCTTCTCTCTCTCTCTCTCTTCTCTCTCTCTCTCTCTCTGCTCTCACACTGGCCTAATTATCCCCCTGCACATGGTTTTATACACTCACTCACTCTTAATGCTCAAATTAATGGAAGAGCAGCCCTAATGAGATTTCATATTTATAGCCGCCAAATAAATTGTGTTGGCATGTGTCCTTTCTCTCCCCACTATAGGGACGGAATGTCAATTCAAGCAGCATTGTGTGACAGGGTTCGGATGGTGGGGCGCGTTAGCTCATACGAGGAGTAATATTATTAGTGGGGGGGGGGGCGCTTGGTGTTGGCGAGGGGTGAATACAAAGGGGGGGGGGGGTGGAGAGAAGAGAGAGAGAGGGAGAAAAGTGTAATTAACTGAACCAATGCTTAGTGTTGACTTAATTAGAGAGTGTGGTCTCTCAGGCCCGGCTAAAGGAGCAGCAGCTCCGTGGTGACAGGACCAGGCCCAAATGAAGATGGATTCCTATCCCCTTCTCTCACACCTTTCTGGGGAGCTCACGTTACTAATTGTCTGTATCAATCTTCATTTCGCCGGTGTGACGACTGTGCTTCTAACTGCCCTCTCTCTACTCTACTCTACTCTACTCTCCTGCTCCATTAAAGCCTGCTCTGCTTTACATTTCCCTTTTTTACCGGAAATATTCCTCCGCTCTCTAGCAGTAACACACTCTGAATGTTCACCTCCTCCACCATAGTTTGACCAACACGGTCTCACCAGAAAGCGTAAATAAAGTAGGAATCTCGACCGCGGGAAAAAGGGTACAGAATATACGTTATATTATAGCCATACGTAATATATTTGTTATATTTTGTATCCCAAAAGGTACAGTGCAAAACTAAGAACGCTTGTGCTGGGGGGGGGGGGGGGGGGGGGCGGGGGTCTAGGCCAAGACACCCACCCTGATACAAACACTATAGAAGGTTAACCCTTTCACCACCACACTACAGACTGTTAACCGTTAACCCTTTGTAGTGTGAGAGTGAATGCGTTAACCCTTTGTAGTGTGGTAGTGAAAGGTTAACCTTCTGTAGTGTGGTAGTGAAAGCATTAACCCTTTGTAGTGTGGCAGTGAAAGGGTTGTCCTTCTGTAGTGGTAGTGAAAGTGTTAACCCTTTGTAGTGTGGTAGTGAAAGCGTTAACCCTTTGTAGTGTGATAGTGAAAGGGTTAAGATAGAAAGTTAGGGTTAGAAATGAGAAATGAGAGCTAAATCTCTAAAGCTAGTCACCTTTTCCCCCCAAATCAAGTTAGAATTAAAAGTGATGTGGAATTTCTTCTAATTATATCCAACTTTTATGTCAGCAGAATCCTCTATTATCTTTAATTTGGCTTGGAGTTTAGAAATTCCAGATCTGATTGCAACCTTGGTTGTCTGGTTTCTAGCTTTAGGAGAGAGATGTAGATATGTTCATGACTGCATGATGAGGATCATAGTAACACATTGTTCCCTGCAGGCCGGACCGGGCAAGTTGCACAGTTGATCTAGGACTGTGTGCATAGATGAGGACCACTCTTCATGTGTTTTTGTATCCATTTAGGAGCTCATATTTGCGGTGGGCCTGAGAGCAGCCCCATCTCACTTAAAATATGTACTAGCTAATCAACCACAGGAAAAAGGTACATATTGCACCCTATGCTATAGCCATAAGTAATATATTGATTTATGAAAATGTACAATGTGTACGTATTACAAGCAAGTACATATTCAAAAATGTTTGACTTTTAACGTTTTCAGAAAACGTCTGAGCTCCCCTGCTGGGGAACGAACCTGGGGCGCTCCCATGGGAAGCAAGTGCCTTTACCTCAAGACTACGAGACACACTTTTCCATTAGCCTCGCCCAAACCCTAACCTTAACAACACGGTTACCTTAAACTAACTAACTGTCGTAACCGTTAGCCTTAACCATAACTTTATATCTTAACCATAACCATTAAATGTTAAAACAAACCATAGTATTTGCTGTGTATGTATCTTTAATATAGTGGTGAGAGCACTCACCCACAACCACAATCATTGTTGGTTCGAATCCGAGTCGCGCTGTTTGTTTTGGACTTTTTTAAATATGTGTGACCTTTATTTAACCAGGCAGGTCAATTAAGAACAAATTCTTATTTACAATGACGGCCTGGCAAGAGGACAGAAGGGTCTCTTGAAGGGTAACAGGGAAAGGGGACAAAGAAAATGTAATACAAATTTTAAAAGAGAGACCGACGATATATTATACATCACAGAGGTAAGGGAAATAATTAAAACACAAATCAAACAAACAACCAAATACTAGTCTTGCCAAATACGAAACATAAATATATTACTTATACAAGACTTAAATATATTACTTATGGCTATAACATAATGTATATAGGGAGGTGTAGTCTGACGGCACCGATTGTTCCACTCGTATAGGGATTTATCATTGGGAAAATGGATTATCGGCTATTGTAACAATTCTACCGCATGGAAATTGAAAAGCTTTCCATTTTTGCACAAAATGAGTTCCCTTCTATCACTATTATTGTTCAAGCATTTTTGGTTGAAATACAATTTGGCGATTTTTCTTTTTATGATTAATTGCAAATATTTTCATGTTGAGCTATAGATTGTGGATGAATAAGCACAGAAAGGTACACCATGCAAATGTGAATGTTTTATTTGTTTTAAACAAGACTATTTAGAAATGGGCAATGGGGAAATAAATTGCGTTGGACAGAGGGTGGAACACGAAAAACGGCAATGACGTAACTAGACCTCCCTATTATGTACCTGAGACCTTGTTGCAGACTGATATGGGGAAAGACTAGAGAAACATGCCTCTGTCTGACACCTGGATGACCGTACCACACTCCCAACAGGAGATGGAGGAGAGAGCGTATACGAGTGAGGGAGGAGAAGAGAGAGAGGGGCGAGGAGGAGGAGGAAGACAGCGACGCAGAGTTTGACGAGGGATTCAAAGTGCCCGGTTTCCTCTGGAGGAAACTCTTCAAGTAAGTGGAACCTGATTCATTGGAAGTCGTCGTTACGCAACACCTACTAAGGCTGAGACTATATGCCATTTGGAAGAATTGATAAATCGGGGGGAAATTATCGATAAATATCTATTTCTTAAAATTATTTAGCATGTGTACAAAAAAATAAACTTGAAAATACTTTTTTCTTAAAAAATCGCCAATTCTTTTCCCTTCAATTCTCCCCTCCCATATCTTGAACGTTGCTAGACTATGCCTCCCACTGGTCGGTTGTAGTGAGGATAGAAGCCTTGCATCACGTGTCCCCTCCGGTACACGAGGAGGCAGCCTGTCGCATCTTTTCACCAGACAGCGCGGTCTCTCAGTGGCGAGGTGTAACGCGTGGGAGGCTCACGCTGCCCCCGATACTTCCTGACTCTGCTGTACAGGCGTCACCCAACCGACCTGTAGGATTCGCTGTCCACAACATCCAATCCCCACCCATCGACTTTCCACCCGCTACCTCTGCCAATTGAGATAGTATGACGACTGGCCCAAGCCGCAGGCAATGCTGACTCCGGGAGTCGAGACCGCAGCCTCTTGCATTGGTGACGAGCGCAATCTTTGCTACGCCACCCAGCCGCCCAGAAAAAAACGTATTTAACGTTAGTTTGTGTGTGTCACGTTCACTCACTGTAGTTTTTGCGATGCTGTAGTTGCCCCACGACCTACACACACACACAAACGAACGTTAAATAATATATATTTTCTTTTTTAAGAAAAAAAGTATTTATCACGCAGTTATCGATAATTAACGATAAATTGATAAGTGGTCTCAGCCTTAACACCTACTGAACCAAAGTTCAGCCTCGGAAAACCTTTTTGTTAATTATCGGTGCATTCAAATTCAGCTATGGAAGATTATCGCTGTGATGATTGGCAGTAAAAATGTATTCTTAGATAAGTGTGTTGTGTTACACACTGGAGACAGGAGCCCAACAGACAATTAATGGTCAATACTGGATTTTTATTCCACAGATAAAATTAGCATAAAGATGACCTTTAACACTTGTGTGGTGTTCGGGTCTGTGGGACCCATTTTTTAAGTTTACTAAAAGGAAAATTATACAATTAAAAATAATTTGTATTTATTTTTTTACCTGAGACTCATTGGCCTTGGCTCATTTTCTGTGAAGAACATTACATTTACATTTAGTCATTTAGCTGACTTTTTTATCCAAAGCGACTTACAAGTTTTCTGCACGACAAGTCATCAGGAAGGGCACATAAAAGAAGAACTACATTTTCATTTAGGGCACACTGTGCCCCACTGTGTGTTTAGAAAAAACAGTGTTGTAAGATCATCCTCATTGCAGTCTAGGGCTGACCTTCGTTTTTTTTTGGAATTCGAAGCTTCGGGGCCGAGATTCTATTTTAATTCGAAGCTTAAAAAAACAAAAAGAAAATTATTAAAAAAAAATATATATATATATATATATTATATATATTTATGTTGTGGGACTTGTACAGCACTTTGTTCAACTTTGTCAGTGCTGTAAAGTTTAAACCTTTTTAAATCTTAGACAAACGAAACACTTTGCTTTCATGAAATATTGTAAGCCGTCATTTGAGGCTTTATAAAAGCAGCACAATGAACACAAATCTGTCAGTGCCGAGTCAGACCTCATCTTAAATAACAAAGAGAGGCAGAGTTGATTTTGCACAAAAATCGAATTTTATTTTCATATTCGAATCCCATGCCCATCGAACGAAGCTTCGAAGTATTTAACACAGCCCTATTGCAGTCAGTCAACTATTATCCTGAAATAATACAGATTATAAAGCAATCATTCAACAGCACACTGTATAGTTGAGGTGCTTTGCTGGTTTGAGGTCAGTCTCTCTGTAGTTCATAAAAGGTTGATAAGAAAGTTATAAGTAGGCTATGCTGAAGTTATATACGTGAATTGTAAGTGACTTACTGCCTGTCAATCTGAACAGTTGTGATAGTGATTCTCAACTCACATGATTCTCAACCAACATGATGCTCTGGCACACTTGTACAAGAATGAAAATCACACGGCACGCCTGGTGACTTATAAAACATAGAATAGTCACACAAGAGGAGGAAGGAGCCAAGGAGCAAAAGTGATTTTGACTGAGAAAGTATATTATTATTATTATTATTATTATTATTATTATTATTATTATTATTATTATTACTATTATTATTATTATTATTATTATTACTATTACTATTATTATTATTATTATTATTATTATTATTATATGCTGATTTAATTCTATTTGACAGAAGAAAACTGTTGTTGTTGTTATTATTATTATATATTTTACATTTGAGTACAATCTCAAGACCCACGTGACCTGAGTTGAAGGCCCCTGTGTGAAGTAAAGCATGTGGGTGTGTTCCAGGTACCAGCAGACAGGAGTGCGGTGGATGTGGGAGCTCCACTGTCAGCAGGCAGGGGGCATTCTGGGAGATGAGATGGGACTGGGGAAAACCATCGAGGCCATCTGCTTCCTGGCCGGACTGAGCTACAGTAAACTGAGGACCAGAGGCTCCAACTACAGGTATTTATACTGTATATATACTAGGGGTGTAACGGTACACAAAAACCACGGTACGGTACGTACCTCGGTTTTGAAGTCACGGTTCGGTATGGGTTTTCGGTACAGTGTGGGAAAGTTTGGCTTTCCATGTTCCACTCAAAGGTGTGCAGTAACTAATTGTACTTGTAGGGCTGTCGAATATTCTATATTGAAATTAATAATCGACTTGTAATTTCTTTTTTTTAAATAATAATAATTATATTAGATTGTGGAAAAAAACAGCCCCCGGTGGGCAGTCGTTAGTGGTTAACATACCGTTGTATTCGTTCGGTACACTACACAGCCGTTCGGTACGGTACACACTGAAACAGTTCGGTTCGGTACGGATACGTGTACCTTTACACCCCTAATATATACACACTGAACTACAGGGTACATACTAGGGCTGACCCCTATTAGTCAAATAGTCTACTAATCGATCGAAAGGAGCCGTAGTCGACTGCCAACCTCTTAGTCGAATACAAAAAAAATTACATATAATTTTAAATTTGTTTTTTAATTATATTTTTTTTTATCATTCTTTCCAAAAGAAAAGAGGCCTAGAAGCGTGGCTGACGCTAATGGCATGCATGCATACCAGAGGCTAACCCATTGACATCGGGAGACACATTTGTGTGTATATACCTTTAACAACGGGATATGCATTCGTGCATAGGTGGTTCACAGCGGGAAACACATTGGTGCGTCTTTCAGCGGTGACTCATTTTCAAGGCCAGTAATAATAATAATAATAATAATAATAATAATATCTTAAATTTATATAGCGCCTTTCAGGAGACCCAAGGCGCTTAACAGCTAAGGGAGGGGGACAGGGAACAACGTAACAACAAAATATTAATCAAAAGGCGGAGTAATTGACTAATTTGGTGAAAAGGTGGGTTTTGAGTTGGGATTTGAAAGAGTGCAGGGATGTAGCACTACGGATGTTTGGAGGAAGTGAGTTCCAGAGGGTGGGTGCTGCCACAGAGAAGGCTCTGGGACCAACAGTCTGCATGTTGGTGGTGGGGATGGAGAGGAGACCGGAGTCAGAGGACCGCAGCCTCCGGGGCGGAATGTAGGGATGGAGGAGGTCCGCTAGGTACCGGGGGGCAAGGGAGTGAAGGGCTTTGTAGGTGATGAGGAGGATCTTGAAATTGATGCAGGACTTGACTGGAAGCCAGTGGAGGTGGATGAGGGTGGGGGTGATGTGGTGCCAGGACTTGGTGCGGGTGAGAACCCTGGCAGCAGAATTTTGGACATATTGTAGCCTGTTCAGGGCATTACTGGGTAGCCCTATGCGGACAGAGTTTGCATAGTCCAGACGGGAGGTGACGAAAGCGTGGATGAGAGTCTGCTACGGACTCGGAGAGAGATGGCTGGAGTCTGGAAATGTTCCTGAGGTGGAAAAAGGCTGATTTGGTTATTGTTTTGATGTGGGAATGAAAGGAGAGGGTGGAGTCCAGTATGACGCCCAGGTTGCGAACTTCTGGGGAAGGGTGGATTAGGCAGACGCCCACTTCAAGGAGGAGGTCTCCAACCTTCCGGAGCAGTGACTGCTTGGCCACAATGAGCTCAGTTTTCTTGCTATTTAGCTTCAGGAAATTGGATGACATCCAGGCCTTGACGAGGTGCTGTGGGGGGAGGGGAGAGGAGTGGAGGGTGAGGTGCTGATGTAGAGCTGAGTGTCATCAGCGTAGGAGTGGAAATTGATACCATGTTTCCGGATGATGTGACCAAGGGGGAGCATGTAGATAGTGAAGACGAGTGGACCAAGAACGGAGCCCTGCGGCACACCTTGGTTGACTGGGGCAGGGGTGGAGTTGCAGATGGAGATGAACTGTTTTCGGTCAGTGAGGTAGGACTCGAACCAGGTGAGAGCGGTCCCAGTAACACCCAGGTGGTCAGAGAGGCGGTTGAGGAGAATGGAATGGGAGACCGTGTCAAAGGCCGCAGATAGATCCAGGAGGATGAGGAGGCTGATGTGACCGGAGTCGGAGGCAATGAGGAGGTTGTTGGTGACCTTAGTGAGGGCAGTCTCAGTGCTGTGGTGTTTCCTGAAGCCAGATTGAAAGGGTTCATGGAGCTCATAGTTGGACAGGTGTTGGTGCAGTTGGGCGGCCACTGCTCTTTCCAGGATCTTGCTCAGGAAAGGAAGGTTGGAGATCGGTCGGTAATTCCCAAGGTCATCTGGGTCCAGACCAGGCTTCTTCAGGATGGGCGTGACTGATGCTGTCTTGAAGCTGGGGGGTACCCTTCCCGATTCCAGGGAGGAATTAATTATTCCCACTATGGTAGGGCACACGGCAGGTAGGCCGGCTTTGACCAGGACTGTGGGTAAGGTGTCAAGGGAGCAGGTGGAGGCCTTAGCCTTGGTGACTAGCTTAGCCACCTGGAGAGCGTCGACGGTTGCAAAGGAGGAGAGGGAGCACTGAGGCGGATTAAGAACAGGGGGGGGTGAAGTGCCCAGCACCCCCACCCCATCACACATTGGATTGTGAGTGGAATGGGGGGGGGGGGGGGGTGGGCAGGCATTGAGAGATGGTGGTAGATGGAATCCACTTTTCCCTGAAAGAAGTCCTGGAATTTTGAGGGGAGGTCGGTGGTATCTGAAGGGTGAGGGGTGACAATGGGGGAGAGCAGGCGGTTGATGGTCGTAAAAAGTCGTCTGCGGTGGTTTTGCTGGTTGGTGATGAGGGTGGAGTAGTAGAAAGACTTGGCCTTGGCCAAGGCATCCTTATACCGTCCCACATGGTCTTTGTAAGCCTCACGATGGACAGTGAGGCCGGATTTATTGCGGCGCCTCTCCAGCTGGCGGCCAACTGCTTTCAAGGTGCGAAGTTCAGAGGTGAACCAGGGGGCAGGACGTGTGTAGGTGACTGTCCGGGTTATGATGGGGGCAAGAGAGTCCAGGCTGAGAGTTAGGGCGGAGTTGTAGTGGGCAACCAATGATATGCGCCTTCATTGGCTGAAACCCCACGTGGGTAAGTGAGAGGGGGGTCCATATATGGTCATAGATTTTTTTTTTGTATGCTCCCTTATTATAATTGGTTGAGCACGAGTGAACTTTGACTGAACCCTCCTTGTCGTTCTCAGTGCGCTCTCAGCGACCAGTTCAGCTGGGCCTTCTGTTGGAGAGAGACTCTACACTTTTACTCACATACACTCTCCCTCTCCAGACACACACACACACACACACACACACACACACACACACACACACACACACACACACACACACACACACACGGGCTACACACACTCCCCTTCTGTCTCTTTCTCCCAGAGTTTCTCTGGGAGTCATTTCACAGCTGACATGTTGACTGATAATTGTCAGTCAAATAATTGTCAACGCCTACTAAAAAGCCTTCCATTGACTCCTTCAGACATTAAGCACCCCCCACAGCCCAAATGGAATGATTAAAAAAAAAATATATATATATACATGCATACATACATACAATCATACATACATACATACATACATACATACATACATACATACATACATACATACATACATACATACATACATACATACATACATACATACATACATACATACATAAAAAAAAATCATTTCAACCTTTATTTAAAATCGTAAGCATCTGAGGTTTCCCTCATTTACAGAAACGACGATTGTACAGTACATAATAAAAACAATATTCACAGAAATTTAAACACCAGAGTAAAAAAATTAAAAAACGTTTAAAAATATTTTTAAAATATCAACAAACAGTTACAGGTAGTCACACAATGGTCTGAAATCATACATTTAAACATTCCAAGGGAAGGGAGAACCTCCAATTTTAGCGTGAGTTGAAGGACATTCCATGAGTTAGAGGCATCAAAGGAAAAGGCTGACTTCCCTAGCTCAGAACAAATCTGAGGAACCCTAAGAACCATCCAGTCATTCGATCGAGTTGAATAGGTTCCAATATTCCAATCTAACAGTGAGGAGATATAAACAGGTTGTTTACCAATAAGTGCTTTAAAAATAAATTAATACCAGTGTTTGTTGCGCCTTTCTGCAAGAGAAGGCCAACCCACCCTATCATACAGGACACAATGGTGAGTATCATATCTGTCACCAGTTGTAAATCTGAGAGCTGAGTGATATGCAGAATCCAGAGGTTTAAGAGTTGATGCCGCAGCATGCTTATAAATTACATCACCATAGTCCAAAACTGATAAGAAGACTGATTCCACAATTATTTTTCTACTAAATAGAGGGAAATTGGATCTGTTTCTGTACAGGAAAGCAATTTTCTGTCGCAGTTTAGTGGCAAGATTTTCCACATGGAACCGTCGAGCCACAGGCCAAGATATTTATACTCAGTGACTCTCTCTATACAAGAGCCACTGACAGTAGATATCCTCACATCATCAAAGTTAATATTCCTTGCTCTTGAAAACAACATAAACTTTGTCTTACTAGCATTAAGAACCCATTTAAGACTAGTAAGGGCATCCTGTAGAGCATAAAAGGAAAGTTGCAATTTCTCAAAGGCCAGCTGTACAGAGTCTGCAATACAGTACACAATTGTGTCATCAGCATACAAATGGGCATGACATCCATACAAAGAAGAAACTATATCATTAATATAAATTGTAAAAAGGACAGGACCCAAAACTGAACCTTGTGGCACACTTTTAGTCATGGCCAAGAATTCAGATTGTGCTTGACCTAACTTCACACACTGCCGCCTAGAAGATAGATAATCCTGAAACCAGACACAGGCATTATCATCCAACCCAATGTTAGATAGTTTCTTTAGAAGTAAGTAGTGATCAACTGTATCAAATGCTTTTGATAAATCAACAAAGAGGGCAGCACAATGTTTCTTCTTATCTAATGCTGAAATAATGTCATTTGTAACCAAAGTGATGGCTGATGTTGTACTATGTTTGGCTCTAAAACCAGATTGTTGAGAGCTAAGTATGGAGTTAGTTGAAAGGTAAAATTTAAGTTGTTTACTTACTAGTGTTTCCAGGACTTTAGCTAAGCAAGGTAGCCTGGAGATAGCACGATAATTATCTAAGTTATCCCTATCACCTCCCTTATGTAAAGGAATCACCTGTGCAGATTTCCAAACTAGAGGAAATCTACCTGATGAGATAGAGATAAAAAATATAAGTAAATTGTTCAGCGATAACTGGTGCAGCCAACTTAATAAAAAAAGACTCTAAGTTATCCTCACCTGTAGAACACTTTGCATCGATTGATTGCAAAGCATCAAATACAGCTGAATGTGTAAAAGGTTGATACATACATACATACATACATACATACATACATACATACATACATACATACATACATACATACATACATACATACATACATACATACATACATACATACATACATACATACATACATACATACATGCATGCATACATGCATACATACATTACACACACATACATACATACATACATACATACATACATACATACATACATACATACATACATACATACATACATACATACATACATACATACATACATACATACATACATACATACATACATACATACATACATACATACATACATACATACATACACAAACAAACAGATGATCAGAGGCTCCAACTATATGAACTACAGGTACACACACACACACACACACACACACACACACACACACACACTAATGGAACTACAGGTACACACACACACACACACACACACACACACACACACACTAATGGGCCGTTATGAAGCTCTTACTTGGGGGAAGCTATTGATACTGGGCCATAATTGAGTTTGCAGGCAATCAATTTGTGGACATCGGCAGCAGACAAAGTATTGACCATCCCTTAGAGTGTGTGTGTGTGTGTGTGTTGTGAGAGGAAACCAGATTATCACCACTACCATGTCAAGTTTGAAATGTTTTGATTTGTTGCCCCCGAATGAACCCCCACCCCTCCATTACATACATGTGTCTAAAGATCCCTTTTAATTGGCCACAAAGAGAATCGAATGCACACACACACACACACACAAGGAGTGTCATGTCAGTGTTTTTCTGTGATGTCTGTCTGCAGTAAGAAAGTGGGAGTCTGATAATTGAAACATGTTTAATAATTCAGACGAAAACACTCAAGCATAAATTCCCTCTAATCAAATATTCATACCACACAGACTCACAGTCTCCGCCCACAGTTTGCTCGTGTGTGTGTATATGTGTGTGTGTGTGTGTGTGTATATATATGCGTGTTTGTGAAAGATGGAGCTCTTGTAAATCAAGAGCGGTTTAGTAGGAACTGTGCTTCTCTCTCTCCGTCTCTCTTTCTCTCTCTCCGTCTCTCTCTTTCTCTCTCTCCATCTCTCTCTTTCCATACAGGGAGTCTACCTAATGTCATAACACATAGCTTAATCTGCTTCACTTACACTCATGTACCGTACTTTTCGCACTATAAGCCGCACCTGAATATAAGCCGCAGCAGCTAAATTGAATGATGTGTACATATAAGCCGCACTGGACTATAAGCCGCAGGTGTTTTAATGTTTAATTACCATATGTAAGGGTTCGTGCACAGAGGGGATTGTCGGGAAAGATATGGCTGTTTGAGGAAGCTCCCATTTATTAACATTTTTGTTTAAACAGAAACGATAGCCAGTTTGCAGCTCCGGGTACAGTAGGTACCAACGTTAGCTCTCATAACATTAGCCAGTTAGCAGCTCCGGGTACAGTAGGTAGCAACGTTAGCTCTCATAACGTTAGCCAGTTAGCAGCTCCCAGTTTGCAGCTCCGGGTACAGTAGGTAGCAACGTTAGCTCTCATAACGTTAGCCAGTTAGCAGCTCCGGGTACAGTAGGTAGCAACGTTAGCTCTCCTAACGTTAGCCAGTTAGCAGCTCCGGGTACAGTAGGTACCAACGTTAGCTCTCATAACGTTAGCCAGTTAGCAGCTCCGGGTACAGTAGGTACCAACGTTAGCTCTCATAACGTTAGCCAGTTAGCAGCTCCGGGTACAGTAGGTATCAACGTTAGCTCTCATAACGTTAGCCAGTTAGCAGCTCCGGATACAGTAGGTAGCAACGTTAGCTCTCAAAACATTAGCCAGTTAGCAGCTCCGGGTACAGTAGGTACCAACGTTAGCTCTCATAACGTTAGCCAGTTAGCAGCTCCGGGTACAGTAGGTACCAACGTTAGCTCTCATAACGTTAGCCAGTTAGCAGCTCCCAGTTTGCAGCTCCAGGTACAGAAGGTAGCAACGTTAGCTCTCATAACGTTAGCCAGTTAGCAGCGCCGGGTACAGTAGGTAGCAACGTTAGCTCTCATAACGTTAACCAGTTAGCAGCTCCCAGTTTGCAGCTCCGAGTACAGTAGGTAGCAACGTTAGCTCTCATAACGTTAGCCAGTTAGCAGCTCCCAGTTTGCAGCTCCGGGTACAGTAGGTAGCAATGTTAGCTCTCATAACGTTAGCCAGTTAGCAGCGCCGGGTACAGTAGGTAGGCAGCATGTTGAAAGAGGAGCCCTGAGCTGCTCATACACTAGACTCTTGCCGTAATGGTTTGTTGACGTGAGGGGGAGGATGAGGGGCAAGGCGTGCACTGCTGCAGCAGATTTAGGAGTCTGATCTGACGGTCACAGAGCTGAGGGAGCGCGCCCAGTTAGCTGTAAAAATCCATAGATTAGCCGCACCGTTATATAAGCCGCAGGGTCGAAAAATAGGGGGGAAAGCCGCGGCTTATAGTCCGAAAAGTACGGTACTCATACTTGTACTTGTAGGGGCGACAGTGGCTCAGGAGGTAGAGCAGTCGTCTGGAAATCCGGAGGTTCCCGGTTCGATTCCCGCTCCTCCTGGGCAGCGTGTCAATGTGTCCTTGAGCAAGACACTTAACCCCTAATTGCTCCCGATGAGCAGGTTGGCACCTTGCATGGTTGCCTCCGCCTTCGGTGTGTGAATGGGTAATATGTAAGTAACAAATTGTAAAGCGCTTTGGATAAAAGCGCTATATAAAAAAGCAGCCATTTGTACGTGGATCATACTTTCATTAATTTGGCTGCTGTAAAATCTTTTATATGAAGAGCACAACTCACATAATGATAACTATAATTTTCGAATTAATTGCTGAGGTTCCAGAAACTCAACGAGACCTCCGCTCCACTACTGCCCAACATAATCATAGGCCTGGTAGAGCACATGGGCCTTATAAATGTGTGTGTGTGTGTGTGTGTGTGTGTGTGTGTGTGTGTGTGTGTGTGTGTGTGTGTGTGTGTGTGTGTGTGTGTGTGTGTGTGTGTGTGTGTGTGTGTGTGTGTGTGTGTGTGTGTGTGTGTGTGTGTGTGTGTGTGTGTGTGTGTGTGTGTGTGTGTGTGTGTGTGTGTGTGTGTGTGTGTGTGTGTGTGTGTGTGTGTGTGTGTGTGTGTGTGTGGGCAGACCCCCCCCCATATATACACTCACACAAATACACAAAAATACACACACAGACATAAATACATAAACACATACAGACAGACACACTAGCATTAGACAGGGTTCGCACAAGGTCCTTGAAGTGCTTAAAAAGCTTGATTTTTTTTACAAAAAAAAAGTCAAGGCCTGGAATTTGAAAACGGCTAATTTCTTAACAATGTGCTTAAAAAGTCCTTGAAATTCAAATCAACCATTGATTGAAAGTTGTTCATCCATGATAAAACATTTCTGAATCAAGAAATTACGTTTTTATATTTAAAGTGTAACTAATTGTCGGAAATTGGTTTTAAGCCATAAATATTGGATCAGATTTTTTTCCTATAAAAAACAGCATTTAAAAGTTAATTGTATCCTTATGCCCTTTTAAAATGAAAAATAGTGCTTGGAAAAGTACTTGACAGTCCTTGGATTTCATTTAGCAATGTCTGTGGGAACCCTGCTTAGATTTTACAAAGTTTGTTTACCTGACAAAGTGCCATGTAAGACAAATTAGCAGTAATTAATCCTGCTTAACACACTTAATTAACAATGCTCCTAATAACTGCATTACATGTTTTTCTTCTGACTTATTTCCTCTGAGTGAGCTTTAGTCTGTTGAATAAGGTCATGAAGGCAAGTGTTCCTGGCCACTGACCCCAGACCAGCACTCGTGCTGTGGGAGGTGTTGTGAATGTGGTACCTGGTGTTTGACATCCTCCCCTGGTTGCAGGTACGTGGGCCTGGGGCCGACGGTCATCGTGTGTCCAGCTACAGTCATGCATCAGTGGGTGATGGAGTTCCATAAGTGGTGGCCTCCGTTCAGAGTGGCTGTCTTGCATGACACTGGCTCCTTTACCAGCACCAAGGTCAGTGTGTGTGTCTGTGTGACTGTTAGGTTTGGGCGATAGGATGATATTATCGTTTACATATCGTGCACGTGGCCACGATAATGGCCCTCACTTGTCCTCGATAACGGAACGATATTATTCTGTCTCTCTCTTTCCCTTTCTCTCTTGCTTCACTGTATTGTTGTAGCCTATAATGAAAGCAGGGGTGTAAAGTACTTGAGTAATTGTACCTTGTTACAATACTTAAGTACTGTTTTTGGGGATTTGTACTTTACTCAAGTATTATTAGGTTTCTACATGTACTTTTACTCAATTACATTTCAGAGAAAGAATTCTGAGAAATAAAGTGTCTCCTTCGCCTCTTCAACTAACTCACCTGGTGCAATGTGTAGTTCAAATGAAAACTTGGCCCACGATGGAATGAGTTTGAGACCCCTGGTCTATCCCTTGCAATAAAAAAAAGTTTTTACTTAAAGTAGAAACTTTTTTACTTTTACTCAAGTGTGTTTTTAGCCAGATACTCTGACTTTTACTTGAGTACGATTTTGAGAAGGTACCCATACTTTCACTTAAGTATTATTCCTGGGTACTTTTTACACCCCTGCATAAAAGGTAACCTACCTACGTTCTGACTCTGTATATAACGTTACCGCATGTAGCCTAACTTAGTGGAGAAAAGCTTGGAAAGATGTCCGCTCTCGTTAGCAAAAGAATGCAGCAGTGGCGAGACGGTACGAGGGCAGTTACTGACGTTGAATACATTGGGAAGGAAATGGCTTCTATCCATACAGATGAAAAAGCCAGCCATTGTGTTATGTTCAGGAACGAGGAAACTGATGTTAGCTTTAGGCTAGAGTTGTGTTTACTTGTCTCTTTTACTTTCACTTTTACGCTGAACTCTTGAGTCCCTCCTATGGTAGCCTCCTAGCTCTCCAAACTGAACTATCAGTCCCTCCTATCATGGTAGCCTCCTAGCTCTCCAAACAACGTAAAATACACTAAACCATAGGAACACAAACAACATGTAACAGAACAATCACCAACTGAGTTGGTGTAGTCAGGGTTTAAGCAAACACTACACATTGGATTCACAATATGACTAACCAAACTGTAGATAACGTTACATCGTTTCCGATGTGAAAAAGGCTATTAGCATAGTTCTATGCACTGACCAGACATGTGGTCAATTGTTCATTTACAGCACTATATGTCCAACTTTTATCAATTCTGATTGAAAGGTGGAATCAAAATGCTTGAATCTTCCCCAAGATTGTAAGGTTAACTTTGTAGCAAAGGCCTGTGTCAAGCTAACAACAATAAGACTTCTAGTCAGAATTTCTCAAAGTAAAAACTTCAACATAAGTGTCTTCTAAGCTTTTTGTGGATGATATTATAATTTATTGTTGTTTTTCTTAAATCAATATTGTCAGTGAGGGCATTTCAATATGGCCCAAGCCTAGTGTCTGTGGTGTATTTGTTCTGTGGGGCAGCAGTGGCCTACAGGTTATAGAAGTGAGCTTGTGACCGGAACGTTGGCGGTTCAATTCCCCAGACCGGCAGGAAAAATCTGTGTGGGGAAATTAATGAATGAATAATCCTCTCCCCTCCCTTGTATACCTACCGTTGGAAGTTCCCTTTAGCAAGGCACTTAACCCCCAACTGCTCCGCTGCAGCTGCTCGGTGGCCAACCGTGTTCACACTTCTACTGTCAGCTCCCAGGTGTTCACACTTCTACTGTCAGCTCCCAGGTGTTCACACTTCTACTGTCAGCAGCTCCCAGGTGTTCACACTTCTACTGTCAGCTCCCAGGTGTTCACACTTCTACTGTCAGCTCCCAGGTGTTCACACTTCTACTGGCAGCTCCCAGGTGTTCACACTTCTACTGGGCAGCTCCCAGGTGTTCACACTTCTACTGGGCAGCTCCCAGGTGTTCACACTTCTACTGTCAGCTCCCAGGTGTTCACACTTCTACTGTCAGCTCCCAGGTGTTCACACTTCTACTGGGCAGCTCCCAGGTGTTCACACTTCTACTGTCAGCTCCCAGGTGTTCACACTTCTACTGTCAGCTCCCAGATGTTCACACTTCTACTGTCAGCTCCCAGGTGTTCACACTTCTACTGTCAG